>NC_063153.1:30037065-30337065 GCF_020921035.1 Rhodamnia argentea | reverse complement strand
ACAAAAGCATATTATTTTTACCTCTATGGAGCTACAAAAGACATATACAATCCCATTTTTTGAGGCGACTTGCTAAGACCTCAAAAAGTACACGGTCGGGTAAGCGTAAACTCTCATATACTCCCCAAAGACTACTTTAACATCCATGCCCTAGCATCCACGGGCTCCAAAAAGAGGGTTGTCACGTCTAAGCCTTAAAACCTTGACCAGAAGAGGGCTCTGACTCTATGTCAGACTCGGGATCTACTATCTCCCCATTGGGAGTATCAAGGTCCATCGAGTCCTAGGCGGGGGCATAAACGGCTTGATTAGGCGGTCCTTCAAACCCACAGAGCGAACCACGGAGACCATTCCCGTCATGAAAATACTAGGCCTTGAAGAGATGTGCCACCAGGTGTGGCATCCCTTCATCGACCTAGGTTGTCGTGACGTGATGCTCTCAAATATTCCCTTAGAGCAACTTAGTAAGCAATCACCACATCATAAAACAGATATCTCAACCATATGCAAGGTTACCCTCTAGGAGCCACACATAATGCAATACAGACATGACTTAACGGTCAACCAACCAATCCAATGGCAAAGCATCACGTTATTTACATGTACATGATACCACATGTAATTTATTTAGCAATAGAAATGACCGGTTGGCCTAGCACACTAGTCGATTGGTTCTCTCCCGATAGGACCAGGCATTGTCCCCTACTTCAGGCGACGGTTTTTGATAATCCATGCGACTCCGCTTGATCAACCAGAAGACAATGATTGTTGACATGGCATGAAGCTAATAGGGATCCTCAAAAAGGCTTGAGTCATTCACAAGCTGCAACCGACAAACGAACAACCAAAAGATAATGACTGATACTCATCCAGCAATCAAAATACAATGATTGCCAAGACCGACCAACCAAAAGACAATGATTGTTAGGATTGCCAATTATGTGACCACTCAAGCACTTCGACATCCAGCTAGTTCATTTCTTTGAATTTAGTCGAATGCTCATACACGCATGTTCAAATACTTAGCCCAAGGCCATTTTCGTGCAATTTGATCTCATACGTGGTCACATGAATGCATAATTCTATTGACCGACATTTCACGCCACTCGAGGCAATTAGCCCCCAAAACAAACATCCATTACAACCATAGTCGATTCCGGCATTCAAACCTAATAATTCAAAAGGCGAATAAATAAATGAAGCTACTCAATTTCGATATCAAATTCAAAACCAATTGACAGTCATTCGTGCTTTTGTTTCTAACCTATCACTAGCCCACGATCAATCAATCACCATCAATCAATTCTAATCCATAATTAGCCACGGGCGACCTAGTTAATCCACCGACTTGACTAATTATGGCCATTTAGCCTAAATCACGTTTCTATCTAACCTGCCCTTAATGAAGCTATTTAAGCACCCTAATTAGCCAATTAATCTAATTCTAAACGCAATTAGCGTCCTAACCGAGGATTAGGGGCTAACTCACTAATTGATCAAGCTCGGACGATAAAGGCAACTCGCAGCGGCGGTCCTCGACTCGATGAACTCCTAGTGCTCTCATGGTCAAACTCGATCTTCGGGCTCCAAGCTCCATCAACGATGGTCCGTGGGAGGTGGCGAGACTTCAAGACAGTGGCAAGGGCTAAAGGGTGGCTGCTGGTGACCTCCGATAGCCGGAATAGCCACCACCAGGTGTTGAACATGGCAAGGTAGGGGCAGCCAAAACAGAATAGGCGATCGATCTTCGGGTTCGGGGGTTTCTCGAGGCTAACGAAAGAGGCGGTGGCTCCAGGATGACTTGGGGTGGTGATGCTCGGCTGTGGTCGCCTGACGTTACGACGATGGTGGCTGAAGGTGGCTTGAGGCGGTAGAACGGTGGTTGAACGGAACCGGGCACAAAATATGGGGCGCGAGTTAATATAGGGAAGGTTTGGGTCGAGGCTGGCTTGGGCTCTACCGGTATCCAACTACTCCGATGGGCGACGAGGGGTGGAAGGCGGGTTGCCAGGGGTGCCCGGTGAGCGGCGAATCTGAGCGGAAGAGGTCGGGATAGCTGCAGCGGCCGCGGTGCTCGGGAGGGGTAGAAATAGAGTGGGCAGGGTGTCTTGCTCCAAGGGCTGTCCGACTGCTTCCAAGGGAACATGCGGCGGTTGTAGCGGTGGTTGAAGGTCGGAGGGATGGTGGCTAGTGGTAGCTGGAAGCGGCGACAAGGGCGGTCGAAGCTCGAGCAGCCTCCGGACTTCGAAACAGATTAGGAAAGCTATCGGGGCTGTTTCGGGGTCTGGCAGTAGCTAACAGCGATCGGAAAGGTAGTAGTGGCGGCGAGCAATGGCGGACGGAGGAGTAGGAAAACAGACGGTGGTGGTGGTTGCACAAAAACAGCGGATGAAGGAGGATAAGGCGTTCGACAAAGGGGGGTAGACGTGCGAGAACAAGGGGCAAATGAGAGAGAGAGAGAGAAAGAGAGAGAGAGAGGGTAGAGGGTAGTTGAACTTTGACTAGACTTGGTGTGATAGTGGAAGAGTGGATTGGACCGGAGTAGGACCCCACCAAAGACTTTGAATTGTTTTGTCTTCTAACACATAATTGTAGGGGTAAAAAGGTAATTTCATAAATCGGGACTGATCAATGTTTTAGCGTCTTGGATGGAGGGCATTTTGGTCTTTTCACAAGTTATGATAAGTTATGATTAAACTTGGGCACGATAAATTAAATCCTAAAACGCAACGACTAAGATTTTCAAATCCTAATATAAACCAATCGACATTACGAGAATCGTTCAATTAATTGTCACTTACGTCCTTGCGATCTAAAATTTTGTACAAACTGAAATTCAATTTTCATTCTACACACAATGAATTTCCGGGCGTCGCGAGATCGGTATACACTTGAAACCTTTCTCCAACCAGATAGTATCTCCGGATCTTAAGGGTGAAAACCACCATGGCTAATTCCGGATGATGCGTCGAGTAATTCAACTCATGGGGCCTTAACCGACGAGATGCATAACCACTACTCTTCCATGTTACATTAGAACACTGCCCAAGTCTCTCGGCGAAGCATCACTATGGATCTTGAAACCTCTAAAACTAGACGGTATTGTCAAAACAGAAGTCGTAGTTAGCTTGTGCTTAAGCTCTTGGAAGCTATGCTCACACTTGTCCGTCCACTCAAACTTTATGTTCTTCTTTGACAGTCGCGTCAATGGTGAGGCTATAACAAAAACCCTTTCCACAAAACGTATATAATAGCCTGCTAGGCCCAAGAAACTCTGGACTTTCGTTATTGTTGTCGATCTCGGCCAATCCATGACTACTTTAATATTAGACGGATCTACGATAATCCCTTGGGTAGACCACATCGCCTAAAAACGCTGCACAAGTTAGCTAAAACTCGCACTTACTAAACTTCATATACAACTAATGCTCCCTAAGGTTTCCCAAAACAGTCCTTAAATGCTATTCATAATCCTCCGGACTCCTCGAATACACCAAAATATTGTCTATGAATATGATAACAAACCGATCTAAGTACTTCTTGAACACCTTGTTCATCGGATCCACAAAAGCAACAGGAGCATTTGTTAGACCAAACTGCATCGCAGTAGACTCATAATGTCCATAGTACGTCCTAAATGCCGTTTTCGGTATACCCTCCTTCTTCGTCCCCAATTGGTAATATCGCGTCCATAGATCGATCTTGGGAAATACCGAAACTCCTTGCAGTTGGTTAAACAAATCGTTTATCCTCGACAACGGGTACTTGTTCTTAATTGTCACTTGATTAAGTTGCTTATAATCTATGCATAGCCGCAACGATCGGTCCTTTTACCTCATAAACAATACAAGTGCTCTCCATGGCGACACCCTAGGACGGATAACTCTTTTATCCAAGAACTCCTACATCCGTACTTTAAGCTCTTTCAATTCTAACAACGGCATTCTATACGGCTCCTTAGAGATAGGTTTCATCCTAGGGGCTAACTCAATCACAAACTCTATTTCCCTTTCAAGCGATAGCCCTAGCAACTCTTGTGGAAAGACAATAGGAAACTTACACACTACAACAATGTCCTCCATCCTTGGTTCCTCAATTGACATGTTAACTACGGTCGCTAGGTAACCTTGACAACTACATCCCAACAGACAAGTCGCTTCTAGTGACGAAACCATCGTAGTCGAGGTTCCTCTTCGACTCCAATAAATTCAAAGCTAACTCCATCCAACGGGTTAAACTGGATCGCCTTACGATAACAATCTATTGTGGCCCTTTACTTTATGAGCCAATCCATACCAATAATCATATCAAAATAAAACATCTCTAGCGAAATCAGATCTATTCTATCCTCACGACTACCTATCTAGAATCCAAACAACCTATCGCAGCCACTACGCTATCCTTTAAAGGCATAGAAATCCTAAAAACAGTTTCCAATGGTTCTGGACTCAATCCAACTACCTTAACAAATTGCTTAGCAAAAAAAGAGTGTGTAGCTCCAGGATCAAATAAACCATATGCAACGTGATCGTGCAAGAGGACCGTACCTGTAATGGTCGGCGAATCCTTCACATTCTCACGGGTGACAGCAAATGCCCTTCCTTGCGCCGGGGGCCGATTTTAGTTATTCTAGGGCGCAACTCCTCTCGGGCGACCTCCTTGCTGCGGTTGCGCCTCCCTCAACATCTGCCTCTACGGATAGTCCCTCACTTAGTGGCCATGCTAGCCATACCCAAAGTATGCTCCTCCACGAAACGGGCATGCGGTAGACCCATGCTTCTAACGACACAAACGACACACTTCTCCTCAATTGGGCACTGGCTCGCTAATAGCTCCTCTCCTGTTAGGCGGAATGGGATACTTCCCTCCCGACATTGGCCTATTTCCAAACCGATTGTCATTCCCGCTTGAGGGCGCGAAACGTGATCTAGAAGCGGTAGCCCTTTCCATTAAGTTCCATTCCACCAACTAGGCTCTCTCATACAGCTCATTGTACTCCTTCAGATTCAACGGTACCGGTGGGTCCTTGATCTCGGGCTTCATCCTATCCCTAAACCTCCTTTCCATATCAATAGGGTCTTCCAATATCCTTGGTGCGTACCTTGACAGCTCAAGAAACTTGGCTTCCTACTGATCCACGATAAATTGATTCTTTCATAAATGTAAGAACTCTACCAGCTTCTGTTTTCTTGCGTAATCCGAGAAGTACTTGCTATTGAAGGCTTCCACGAAAGTATCCCACTCCGGGACCGTACCTTCAGGGAAGATCTTACCTCTAGAGGCTTCCCACCAAGTGTTGGCATTCCCCTACAGCTGGTATACGGCCTGCGTTGCCTTGTCTTCCTTTGAACACCTTAGCGGGGCGAAAGCCTTCTTCATATCCTTAACCCACAAGGTAGAAGCCTCGGGATCTCCGACTCTTGAGAACTTATGCGGCTTTAACTTCGAGAACTGCTCCACCAACTTGTGCACCCGACATCTTCCGTTCTCATTTCTAGCTAAGGGGTCTTCTCGCGGAGCAAGCACAACGGCGATAGCGATCTGGTTCCTCATTTGCTGCCTAACCAAGTCTCCTAAGACTTCCAGTGCCCGCAAGATCCCATCCATTCTTGGGTCCTCTCGAGCTGCCCTTCCACGAGGCACCCTCCTACTACGGTTGCTCATTTTGTAGGTATCATACATAGCCCTACTTACCCTAAAGCAACACGCGATGATAACATAACCTAAAGCCTAAAGCTTAGGTAACAACCACATGTGTAGGGTTTTCAATCCTACTAACAATTCTAATTCCCAACGCTCCTTATCACTCTAGGCAATGACCAAATGGATCAAGCTGACCTTGCTCTGATACCACCTTGGGCGGGGATGTCACACCCAATTCTTGGGTACGCAATACCCTATCAATACACCTCGGGTCATTAAGGACGACGTCCCAAGCACATTATCGACCCACACATTTTATCATTTTAGTAAGCACATGCAGAATGTATAACTTCCATACGACAATTCAAACAACAAGGATAGGAAAGCGGGACAGCTAATAACAACACTCAACTTAGCAAAAGAATTTTATTTTCCATTAGCAAAACATATACAACCCCATACTTCGGGACAACAACCTAAGACTAGCAAAAGATAGGTGGGTCGGGACGGGATTAAAGTCATATATACTACAAAAGAGGGGTCACGTCACCTTCATCCGCACTTCTCCCAAAAAAGTCCCCACGATCATAGCCGCTCATCAGAAATACTCGGGTATAGGCGTGTAAAGACTTGGCCCAAGGCTATTTTCATGCTCAAATATACAATTTGAGCCACACATGGTTGCATGAATGCATAATTTATCCACCAAACTTTGTATCCGATATAGGGTCATTAATTCTCGTACATATATATAATATATACACAACCAATGCATACAGCAGCCAACCAATAATCACCTATCAATCAATTGATAATAATAATTAATTATTCCGATCATGTTAATTAGCCTAACTATAATTAATTAACCCAATTACAATTAATTAAGTTCATCTTAATTAATTTACTCGACAATCATCAGTCCACTCGGCTCCATCTAAATAACATACTCACGATCAATCAATTACAATCGGTTCACCAAACACAGTCCAACAATAACTAGCCACAATCCACCTAAACTAACCGGAGCCAACCTAATTAACTGTGGTCATTTAACCTAAGCAAAGTCACTAACTTAATCTAACCATAATTAACTACATAAACTAGGATTAACACTAATTTACTATCCCTAAACGTAATTAACGATCTAATCGAGGGTTAGGGATTAACTCACAACTAGTGATCCGGATGATGGTGGTAGTGATAGGGGTGACAACGGCACGGAGGTGATGGTTCTCGACGATCATGGGTTTGCATGGTGGAGGAGCTCGTCGATCAACGGGGCCAGAGGCCGCTAGGTTACGGTGGCAACGTATGCGGCTAGCAAAGCTCGAGCTTGGCTATGGGTTGCAATTTAGAGGGCTAAAGTGGACGGAATGGGGTTGGGGTGCTTACGGGGGTTGGTCGTGATGGCGGCGGTGAACGGCGACGAGGCTCGTTGGGTGGACATAGCTCGGATGAAGATGTTGGATGGGGGCGAAGCAAGGCGGCAGCAAGCCACGTTAGCTCGCGGATCTCACGACTCGAAGGGGGTCTTGGGTGCGAGGGGCGAGAGGGTGAGGTCGTGGGATTGTGGGGCTAGGGTAGTAGTTAGGCGAGATCGGTGGGGCTGCAGCGATGGGGTGAGGGTGACGCGTGATGCTAGGATGAGTGGAGGAGGATGGCGGAAGGTGGCGGCGGGTCGAGAGAGGAGGAGGGATCGTGGGTGGAGGTGGTGTGGTGCGACTTCGCGGGATCGCGATGAATGACGATGGCTGTCGGAAGGAGTGAGGCCGGCGGGCTGGACAGTGATTGGGCAGTAACAACGACGGTAGACGGAGTTGGAGAGGTGGGAGGTTAGCGGCGTTGCGCGTGAGGAGGAGCGGAAGGTGTCGTCGTGGGTGGAGGGTGAGAGAGAGAGAGAGAGAGAGAGAGAGAGAGAGAGAGAGAGATGGGATTGGTGGGTGGCTAATGGGGAGGGGGACCCATGGGTCAAGGGTCAACTCAAGGTTTAAATTTGTTATCTTGTAGTGTATAATAGCTGAGGACATTTTGGTCATTTGGTACTTAAGGACTACTTGGTCATTTGGCACAAACGACTAACGGCAATTTGGTATATTCCCAGCTAGAGTTTGGTCGGGGTTAGGGCCAGGCACGAAGGGTCTCGGTACTACGGTATAATAGCTCGATTTCCTAGGCTTGACTTTCTTTGACCGACGTTTCAGGATAATCCAATTCTTGTCTCTTAAATCCTCAAAGTCCAATATTATTTAATAGGCTGGAATGCATGATTTAAAATTCATCGAATCCACTTTTTCTTCAAACCTTAAAATTTCGGGCCGTCACAATAGACATTGAGATTGATGATGTAAAGATCGTGGGAATCCATTGAATGGGTGGCATCGAAAAAAACTACTGTTGCCAAAGTAGTTTACAACAAGCTTGCTCGGGACTTTGATAACTGTTGTTTTCTTGCTGATGTTAGAGAAACTTCACATTCAAAAGGAATCGAGTGTTTGCATACTCGACTAATCTCAAACCTCTCGAAATCGAGACATCCAAGTATCAATTCCAAGGACGAGTGAATAATGACGATAGAAGAGAGATTTTCAATAAGAAAGTTCTTATTCTTCTCGATGATGTTGATGAAAAGAATCAATTGACTGCACTTTTATGGAGGCGAGGTTGCTTTGGTCTTGGAAGTGGGATACTTATAACAACAAGAATATAAATGTTCTATGTGCATTTGAAGTAAAATTGACTTATTTAATTGGTGGTTTGGATCCCGATAGATCCATTCAGCTACTCAGCAAGCATGTTTTCAGAAGAGATCACCCTCCAATTGAGAAGATGGAACAGTCTAGAGAAATTGTGAAGATAGCTAAAGGTCTTCCATTGATTATGGAGGTTATAGCTTCGACTTTATCAATATGTGGACAAAAAGAAGAAATGTTGGATGATTACTTGGTGAAGTGGAAAAAAGGCTACATCTAGGGGCTTGGAAATAAGTTGATGATAAGTTATGAAACATTGGATTTCAGTCATATATTTCTTGATATAGCTTGCCTTTTCGATGGATATGACAATAGTACAATAATATAAATGTGGAGAGACTGTGGTTTTTGCCCAACAAAAAGTCTTGAAGTTCTTGAGTTGATGTCATTGATGAAAATTGGAAAAGATAATAAGTTGTGGATGCATGATCAACTCAAAGATCTCGGTAGAGAAATTGTTTCTCAAGAAAATGGGGGCGAATTAAATAAGCAAAGCAGGCTGTGGAATCATAAGGATGCATTGGAGATAGTATTGAGCGAGAAGGTAAATCTTACTTCCTAAAATTCAAAATTATGGATCAATGGAGCAAGAATATCACAATTTTTGTTCAATAAGATACCATAGTGGATGATTGGCTCATTCCATACTAGAAATAATCGCATGAAATCTTTTGATAACACGGATTCCTATTTCTCAATGATATCCCATGATTAAGACAATTGGTTGAATCCCGTGAAACCATTTCATAGAAGTTCATTGATATCTTTTTTTTATAAAGCAAATTGACTTCGATTCTTGAATAATTCACATCACTTCTGCTTCTATTGTAGCGAAAGATTCCCACATCCCATTTCCTTTGTGTTCTAGAATTCACATTTTAGTAACGGGCGCACTCTCCCCCTCGGTGAAAACAATCACAATTATATAAACATATTTTAAAAATTCCACATATTTTAAAACATTTCATAAAGTGTGAAATTTCAAATGTCAAAATCACCTCTCGAAATTGGTCAAAGTATTGTTTCACTCTTGAAGGATTTGCAGCTCTTCCAAATCTAAGATTCCTTCATGTGGATAGCTCTTCCCTCTCTTATGACAGAATTGAGCGTTTTTGTGACGCCCGGGAAATTCGAAGTTTGTAAATTTGCTCGAATTCAATAAAAAGGAAGAAAATTGAATTTTAGTCGGTGCAAATTTTGGATCGAAAAGGCGAAAGTGACGAATTTGGACGAGTCTCGAAATTTTGTTCGGTTTCGATTGGGTCTCGAAGCCGTGTCACCACGACTTTGGATTTTTAATCCTCGCACCTAAAATTTTCCCGGACCGAACCTAGCCGTGAAAACCCAAATTTTATTCCCATTCGGTTGAGTCAAAAATCCATTCAATCTCGAATTATTGAGTTACCTTTCCACCCTTCAATTATTCACTAGGGGGCAAATGTTTTAATGGTGAGTGACTGGTGGGACCCACCTCGGTCAAATCTGCCATCCACCAGTCAACTCAGCCACCTACCAACTCTCTCTCTCTCTCTCTCTCTTCTTTCTCTTCTCTCTCCCGCAGCCCCCTTCTTCCTCCTGTTCTTGCGCGAAGACCACCCCCACCGAGTCCTCCTCTCCCTCTTTTCTTCTCCATTCCATCCGACCACCAGCCCCGGGTGTTACCACTACCACACCGCCACCCTTTTGCCACCACGACGCCGCCGCCTCACCGTCGTCGTTGGCCGCGGAACGCCGGAACAGAACCGAAGGCGCCCCTGCTCTGTTTCGGACTCCGGGAGCTGCTCGCCTTGCACCGGCCGCCGAGGCCGCTTCCGGCCGCCTCCAACCGCCAAGCCGTCGATGTCCACCCTCCTCACAGCCCTCTCGACCTCATCCCGCCTCCCGTCGCCTGCCGAATCGTCGTGAACAGCCGTCGAAGCCTGAGTCCCCTGTTTTGCGCCGGTTTGCTGTTCCGCCCTGTGCCACCGCCCTCCGGCCAACTCCGGCCACCCCGGACCACCCCAAGCGACTATCTTCGACCCTTCACCGTCCCCCAAGGTCGCCGGAGACCAGCCGCAGCCCGTAGAGCCCCAAACAACCTCGGCCGGCTTCCCCTGTTCTTGAACCGCCGCCCCTGTTTCGGCGCCGCCACTGTGCAGCGGCGGATCCGCCGCCTCCGGCCACCCTCCGGCGCGTCGCCGCCACCCACGGAATCCCCGAAGACCCCCGGCCGTGGCCCAACTTTTTCCCCCAGCCCTTGGACGCTCGAAACCCCACAAAACAGCCCCCAAAGCTACTGTTTTCCCCTGTTCTTCCCTGTGTCGCCACTGTTCATCGCCGGCCGTCCATTGTTCCGGCCACCGGCGACCTCCAGCCGCTACCTCGGGTCCCGTGCCACCTTCCCGAAGTGTCGCCAAGTCGTTTGGGTAGTCCTGGACCGAGTTGGAGCCCGAAGCTTAAGTTGGGCCGAGGATCGCCGTTAGTCGTTGACAATCGCCGTGGGCCGGGCCGAGTTCGTGTCACCGCCACTCAAGTTGAGACCGCCCGAGCTAATTAAATTTGTGAGTTAGCCCCCAACTCTTGGTTAGGACGCTAATTGCGTTCGGATTAGATTAATTAGATTATTTGGTATTTAGGTAGCTCGATTAGGGCCGGTATAGGTTAGAAACTTGGTTTAGGTTCAATGGTCCTAATTGGTTAAGTTAGTCTAATTAGTTATGATTTTATGCCTAATTAGATTAGATTGATTGATTGATCTGATTGTTTGTGTTGATTGATCGCGAGCGAGCGATAGGTCAGAGACGAGTGCGCAATTGGAAATTGAAATTGGGATTAATAATTAACGGGCTGCAATTGATTAATTGAATTATTAAATTATTAGCCGTGAGTGCCGGTTTGGCTGTTGATTGCCGTGGGGGTCCGATTAGAAGTTAATCGCCCCAAATTGCTTGGTGTGTCGGTTAATATAAATTGCGCATTCATATGACCACGTATGAGATAAAATTGCATGTTTTTGCACGAAAACGGCATTGGGCCAAGTATTTGAACATGCGAGCGTGAGCATTCGACCTAAATCCAAGAAATGAACCGGCTGGTTGTCGAAGTGCCCGAGTGCTCACATAATGGGATAATTCCGACGATCATTGTCTTACGGTCGTTCGGTCCCGGCAATCATTGTCTTAAGGTTGCTTGGATGCGCATCGATCATTGTCTTACGGGTATGTCGTTTGCCGGTCGCAGCTTGTGATGGGCCGAAACCTTTTAAGGATTCCTGTTAGCTCCGTGCCGTGTCGACAATCATTGTCTTCTGGTTGGTCGAGCGGAATCACATGGACTATCAGAAGCCGTCGCCGGAAGTAAGGGACGATGCCCGGTCCGCCGAAAGAGCACCAACCGACTAGTGTGCGAGACCTACGGGTCGGATCTGATAATAAATGGACTACGTGTGGGGTCCTGTGCATGCAAGTGCTGTGATGCTTTGCGGTGATCCGAACCGATTTAATTGGTTGATTGTTGAGTCGAGTCTGCATTGCATTACGTGTGGCCTGGAGGGTAAGCTTGCATGTGGTTGAAATATCTGTTCTATGATGATGTGATTGCCTTTTAGGGTGTTCGAGCGAATCAACGTCCTAACCGAGCTTAGGCGTTGGCTCACCGAGATTAATTTCTCACCCCGTCATGGTTAATAATTTTTCAGGCGGTGACGGGAGCCGTGCATGTTGAACCGAGAGGATTGTGGTAGGATTTTTGGGAGTAGACGAAGGTTTAACCTTACCCGACCCCGTGTCTTTTTGAGGTCCTAGTGAGCCGCCCCGAAGTATGGGGTTGTATATATTTTACGTAGCTCGGTAGGGTTAAGATTCGTCTACTTTGGCTTTTGAATGAAGTTATGTTTTGATGAATTGATTGCGTTGATTTTCCCGCTATACTATCCCCGCCGATCTTGTTGTGCGGGAGAATTGCACGTTCCGCATGCGCCGTAATTTCGTAGGTCGATAGCTACTTGGGACGCTATCCTTCATGACCCGTGGCGAGTAAGGTAGGGATGTCGCGAGCTCGAGAGTCGGGGCGTGACAGTTTTTTTATCCCAAAAATATCTTGCTTTCGCACAACACGTCCATGATCACGACGCCTACGGATTTTTCACCGACCGAGAACCAACTCCTTCCCAATTTAAAATGGCTCTCCCGGCATTATTTTCCTCGACGGATACTCAAGTTAAGCAATTTCTCGTTGACAAATTTGGTCGTTCTTGATTTTTCAAGGAGTACAATTACCCACGATTGGGACGGATGGAGACATATTAAGGTACCCTCAGCTCTAAAGTAGTCTTCTTATTAGTGTGTACATTATCTTCATTTGACATTTTTACCAACAATTGTCTTGTTGGGGTTACAGAGAGCTAAGAAATTGAAAGTTCTTGACCTTTCAAGGTGTGGGCACTTGACCAAGACTCCTAATTTCTCTGGACTCCCGATGTTGGAGAGATTAATTCTCGAAAGTTGTCGAAGATTGGTTAAAATTGACTCGTCAATCGGTCAACCAAAGCGCTTGGTTTTCTTGAATTTGCGCAATTGTGAGGGTCTTCGTTATCCGCCAAATGAGGTGGGTGGATTGCCATCTCTCACGGAACTTCTCCTTAATGATTCCGGTATACAAGAAATTCCTGATTGGTTTGGTACGGAAAACCCGGATAATCCTCATGTTCGGATTTCACCGTCGGTAAAAGAAGGGGATTCACTCAAACGTTCAACTTCGCTCTTGACGCTTTCATTGAAAGAGACACATATTCGTCACCTACCCGACTCCATCGGAACGCCGACAAATCTCCAAAGCTTATCTTTGATTGGGTGGCGTCTATTGGAAAGATTTCCACGCTCCATTGCGAAGTTTCGGTCATTGACCGAGTTGGATCTAATCTATGCAAGAATCACCGAGTTACCTAAGTTTATGCAAAGTCTGAAGAATCTAAGAGTATTCAAGCTTTTCTTGGATAAACCGTTCGATATATCAGCCCTCCCAAAGCTTCCAGAAAGCTTGATTTCTCCGGCAATCGTATCCCATGAACCAATAGCCGATCCGGATCTTTCCAACTTGATCAATCCGAAACTACTCTTGCTCATCACCACAGCGCCCGAGATCTTTGGACCATCCGAGTTGGCGCAAGTTCCCAAGCTTTGGTGGATTGGGAGATTATCCAAATTGGAAGTTTTGACCCTGGCTCCCCAAAGCATTACTAGCCTACCTCCTGAATTAGGTGCGCTTCCTCGCTTGAAGACTCTTCAGCTTTTCGGATGCCCCGCTTTGAAATGCATTCCGCTGAATCCCTTGAGTGTCACAAAGCTTCATATTGGACTCTGCCCGTCACTAGCCATACCCGATGGCTCAAGTTTGAAGAACCCGTCAGAAATGTTATTCTTTGACTCACCTGGAGGATCGCTGTGGGCGTGAACTTTCAGGGAGTCCGGTAAAATGTATTGAAGTGCTTTCCGGACTTTCCGTCGACTTGCGGGCTGCTGTATGGAAATTTGTGGATATGGTGTCCGAACAACATGGAATCGAAAGCTATCTCTTCGGTTTATGGCAATTGATGGAAGGGACGAGCAGTCGAGATGTTATGATCCTATATATTAAAGAGGTACAATCATGTCTGCGAGCTTTTCCCACATTTCTTACAACTTTTACAATTTTTACTAATCCCTCAAATCTACTTATTGAGAGCACTTCATACTATATGAGCATTTACGTTGCCATATGGCTTTTAGATACATTAATAAACGATAGAGAGCTCGTAATGACACATTTACTTTAAACCTTTTTTTTTCTGTAACGGGAATAAGTGGCATTTCTTCAAGAATTGTCTACCATTGTTGGAAGAATCGGGAATGTGAGTTTAATCGGACTCACATGCTACTTACTTCTCCCACATGTTGAGCATTACCTCGGGCATAAAGCTCGATTCGGTTCTTGAGGCTCGACTTTTTCAGGTCATCACCTTCCCGTTTGGTCTTGGAGCTCTCGATTTTTTATCTTGTAACAGGATTGCTCCCCTGCTTATTTGTTTTTTTACAAGTATCCAGTTCGGTTGTTCCAGAAAGCAGAATACTCCTCTCTTTGCCTAGTATAGGCATAAGCGGGATTCTTACACTGCTTTTCAGCTTCTTCTCATGGAAAGCTTCTAGTCCCCGAGCTTGTGCACTTCATCTTGTAACAGGATTGCTCCCCTGCTTTTTCTGTTGTTCCCTAGATAAAATCTCGATCATCGAAGAAGAGAGAGAAAAAAGAAACACATAATGTCTGATTACAAGTTGTCACGATGAGGGGCTCACTTATTTGAATCTGATGTTGTCCAGCTCGATCCTTTGTTTGATTATATCTCGCTTCTCCCCAAACCTCAATCTTTCTTTATCTTTTCGTCTCTGTGTGTTTATGCGCGCCGTATTTTCTTTTGACAATAATGTTGTATATAATCTCTTTTACTTTGTAATGATCCTTTAAACTTGCTTGCAGATATTACGAGGGCATCCTTCAGGCTGTTTTAGACTTAGAGCAAAGAGGCGGATGTGCATGCCGATCTAGAATGACTTTTTAACAATATGAACTCTCTGTGGTCGCATAGGATTCTTAAGTGGGAATATTGCTTTTTATCTTTTGTTGTGGATAGTAATGATTTGATTGCCTCGGGTTTGGTTCAATTCATATGCTGAAGGCATTGAGTGTCATGTTACTAAATTTCATGCTTGATATCATTTTTTACTTGAATTCGGGGTAGGCCAATAGAATATAGCAGTTTATTTCACAGGAAAATTAGTCCACCCCTATGAAGTTAATCAAGTGGTTGAATTGTGCATGCTCTATTTTTAAAGGCGCTCCAAGCATTTGCTTAGTTACTGAGCAAGGAGGGGCATCCTCATTCGCTTTTCGGAAAATTATCCAAAAAGTCCTAAATATCATGCATTGGTGTCAATTCAATTTTAAACATTTCAGCTGTGCAAATTTAGTATTAAATCTTTTGTATTTGTGCCAATTGAGTCCATCTAGTTAATTTTGATCGGAAATCGCTGACATGGACGATGTTCGTCCGACGTGGCTCTCGCCGACGTTAATATGGATATTCTTTTTAAATATTTTTTTCCTCGCTTAAAATAAAATTGATGGGTTGCGGGCTTTGCTGGAACAGAAAACCCTGGTGACTTTGTCATTCAAAAAGACTCTTCTGTTCTTTTCTCGGCAAGGAGGACAGAGATATAATATGAGCCCAAATAAGTGCTCATAAACAGTAGGAAGAAAAACAATTAAACCTAGTCGGTCATCTCCCTCAGAGAAAAAGAGAAATTTGCTGGTCTATGTGAACAGAGGAAAAGGATGAAGCTAGAGACAAAGCTCCAGGTCCATATGCTTTTCTTGCTCATCACTTATTTACACATTGATTCGGAAAAGCGTAGGTATTGATCTAATCTTTTAAAGATTAGTGATTATTAAAACTTTGAGTAATTTCGCCTTGCTTCGATTGCGTGTGCCTAGTGCCTCGCGTGCGCTTTTCACCTTTTGACTGCACCGATTGTGTATGCTATCGTGGATCTCGGAATCCTTTGGATGTACATCATAGAGAGGGCATTGCCCGGTAAAGGGCAAGAAAAAGATACCTTGCTAATTGAGGGTCCAAGGCCTGCTGGCACCGATATCTTAAAATAAGGATTGCATCTGTGAAGAGCCTGCCGTCTCTATATATTATATGGTCGGACCTCGGAGGCCCCGTAGAAGAGCAATCTCGCTTCCCTTGGTGATGTAACAAAGGATTCAAGTTGAAATTATAAGATTTTTAAATTTTGTAATAGGTAATGTACTTTCTTCTTCAAAATTGGAAGCTGTAATTTCATGAGACACCAAGTACCTAAAAGTAAACAATGAAGAGATTATGTTATACCATTTTGACGGATTGGCTTAATTTTTAAGTTGTTTCCTTCTATTAGTAGTTAGAACATCAGTCCATGTGCATGAGATAAGTCTTTGGTGCCTCAATCGGTGATGCTTGGCTGCACTAAGATTCATACCATTTTTCCAGTGGGACTTGACTCAAGACAGTTTCTTGATGTATTTTTGTTTGAATCTATTAGATTAAATATTAAAGTGGGGTTCACGGGAGATACGGTGTGCGCCCATGCGGGCAACCACACCCCATTGAGCGATTATCTGCTCAAACGTGAAAAGTCACGTTGGTTGGTTTTATGTCAATAACCGACGTGCTCTCCATCGTTCTCTATTGTTCATTCTGTCACTTTCAAGAAAACATAGAACGTAGAACGCTCCTCCCCATTGTCGATTATCGTTTGACAGAGAAATCCTCCAAGATCGCAAAGGGCATTTAACCGGCGATCAATAAGGTACGTCCTCGTGATGTATCTTCGTCAATCGGTGAATCCGGTGATCTATTGGGCATGTTTCTGCTGTTTTGAGTATGTGTTAGATCGGATTTAGTATCCTACATTGGTATCGGAGCGATGGTTTACTAGTTTCCTGATCGTTTTTGGTGTTGATATGCTGTATTTTAAGGTTTTTAACCCTAATCGCAAAGTTACTGTTCATAGCCTTTTGATTATGATTTGTTCGTCAAAATAGTAAATTGAACATACCATTAGAACGGGCTCGTCGAGACGATCGTTTTGAGTGGTCGCCGGTCCCGAGGGTCCGCCGGATGCCGCCGCACGCGCGCCACGCGCCGCGACGGGGCGGAGTCCCTTGAGGCCGTGGCGTTTCGTCGTTTTTTATGCCATTTTTGTTCGTCATTTTTGAGTAATGTATATACCATCGTATTCGTCTCGAAGAGATGAAAATTTTAGCGAAAATTTGGTCGCCGGAGGAGGTCGGACGGCAGCCCACGCGCCGGCACCCGCCGCCAGGGCCGTTGCGCGCTGCGGGCCACGCGCTGCACGTGGGGGCCCGGGCCGCGTGCGCGTGCGGCTTGCTGCGTATTGGGCCAGATCCGGCCCAACACCCAGCCCAGTCCCTTTTGTGTTAAAAAAAAAAAGGGGGGCCGGCCTACTTCGTTTTCAATAGGTCCGGTCCGCAACCCGAGCCCGTTATAGACCCGACCCGATCCGACCTTTGACCGTTGGCTGTTGACCGTTGACCCGTTGACTGTTGACCGTCGATTGTTGACTTTGACCGTTGACAAAAAAAAAAAAGGTCTTGTTGGTCAATACTAAGGAGTCTTGTTTTACATATTATTTTATTTGTTATGATATGTTCATAATAGTTACAAAATAATTGGATTTTTGTAATCCATTTGTGTTCTGCATTCGTTGCGGGAATAATACAATGGCTAAGACGAAATGCGAGAACACCCCAAAGGCTAAGGAGAGCTGAAGCTCGGCAAGCTCTAAGGGAAAAGATTACAATATTGGGTCTTTATAAATGGGATAATCTTCTGACATTATAACCCATGTTATCAAGATCAACAAAATGATCCAAGAAATCGTATGGGCTGGACAAGAAATAACTCCGGTAGATGCGGTTTATGCACTACGTAACACTATGCCTGTAGAATGGCATGGTTTGATGAATAACGCGTGGTGGAATGATGCTGCCACATATAAGGAATCCGTGCTACATTTCTTACACGATTTTATAAGGATCGGAGCGATGAAGATGTCATCGCTTGCAATGAATGTGTCTTGACACAAACAGAATGCGCCCTGGCGTAAAGGCAAGGGTCCGCAAAGGTTTTCTTCAAAGGAGCTAATTTGGGCTCCTGATTTGATTCATAATCCTCCTCAAGACCTTAATGTTTCTTTTCCTTGTACCAAGGAAATTACATATGCTCATGTTGTAACCGGAGCTAGGAGGATCACACGTTATTATATTTAGACTTTTATTTTTAGCTAGTTCCTTTCCTGTATATATTAGGAGACTTTTAGGGACTTGTGATTGTCGTATTGATGATTTCCGTATATGCATTATGTTATGTGTATATATTTCGAGTGGGAGTGTTCACAAGTTTTAGTAACTGTATGATGAACATAAAATGATGATTGTATTGGTATTGGTTTTAGATAAGAAAATCTGGATGATGATGGGGAACTTAGTGAACTGTTGATTTTAGAATTCTTTTTTTTTAAACTATATACCAGTATAATTGAGATGCATGAATATGATTGCATTTGTTGCATACAAATAGACTTTAAATACGTGCTAAATGTTATACTCATATACTATGGCAACGGCATCTAAGAATATTGTTGCTGAGCTCAACAAGGGTGAGAAATTGAATGGAGAAAATTATGAAATCTAGAGTATGAAAATCCAATATGTGCTTGAAGAATTAGAGGCACTGGAAGCTCTTAACCCGACCATGACCGAGCCGGAGGATGGTAATACTGCACAGCACAGAAGAGACAAAGAAGCCTTCACTGCCTGGAAGAAAAAGAACTCAACTGCTCGCATTACGTTGTTGAGTAGTATGGATAATGACATCATGCAAGAGTTCGGGCAGAATGAAAATGCTAAAGACATGTGGGATGCATTGAAGGCTAGATTTGGTCAGACTTCTGTCACTAAGCTGAGGCAGCTTACAATCGGGTTTGACACTTATAAGATGCCACATGGGCAGAATATAAAGCAACATTTGAGGAAGATGTCGAACATGATTAGTGAGCTAAAGGATCTTGGACATGTATTGTCCGATGAACAACAAGTGCAGGCTGTAATTCGCTCTTTGCCTCACAATTGGGAACACGTGAAGGTGAACCCGACCCACAATGTGAACGTCACAACCTTTGAGGATGTTGTGGGCCATTTGGAGCTAGAGGAGGACCGCCTTCTGGCAGCTAAGATACAATCTGATGTATATGTTCTTGGATCTAGCTCACATGGAGCTTCGGGCTTCAACCGCAAGCACCCTGGAATGTTCAAGAAGTGGACAGGCAAAAGAGTTGAACCATCCGGCAAGAAACCAAAGTTTGAGAAGCATGGAAAAGGGAGACGTCCCATGAAGAAGAACATTTCGAGGATGAAATGTTATAAGCGTGGCAAGAAGGGTCACTTCGCTCGCGATTGTGGCGAGCCGAAGAAGGTAGAAACCCTTAACACACTTAAAAGTGTTAGTTATGTATCAAGTTCTATATTTTTAACTGAATCTCATCCTTTGTGGACTGTAGACTCGGGAGCTACGGACCATGTAGCCAGAGATCGAAATACGTTCGTGGAATTTCGACGAATTCCAAGTGGAGCGAGATGGATTTATGTAGAAACAATTCCAGAGTAGAAGTGAAAGGAATTGGCACTTGCCAACTTACCATGCGTGGTGGACGCACTTTATTTCTACATGATGTTCTGTACGCTCCGGAGATTCGTCGAAATCTTGTCTCTGTGTTGGTATTAGTCAAACTTGGTTTTAGTATGAATTTTCACAACAATGGTGTGGATTTGCTGTTAGGAACGACTTTTATGGTTCCGGTTATTTCATGGATGGCTTTATTGTATCGGATATCGAACATACTAGTGTGAATGTATGTTATTCCCTGTTTGCATCTTCTAGTTCTAATAAGAATGATGTGAATACATGGAATGCTAGACTTGGTCATATTGGCCAACAAAGAATGAATAGATTAGCCAAAGATGGCTTATTAGGCAATATTGAGAAAGTTGAATTGCCTACCTATGAGCATTGCCTAATGGGAAAAACAACTAAAAAGCCATTTGGAAAAGGGACAAGAGCTGAATTCCCATTGCAATTAATTCATCTTGACATCTATGGCCCAATGAATGTTAGGGCAAGGTATGGTGCTGTTTATTTCATCATATTTATTGATGATTATACTCGATATGGATATGTCTATCTGATATCTCATAAATCAGAAGCATTTAGTTGCTTCAAGAAATTTATGACCTTAGTGGAAAATCAGTTAGATAAGAAAATAAAAGCTTTGAGATCCGATCGAGGTCGAGAATATTTATCCGATGAGTTCAGAAATCTATGTGATGAAAAGGGAATAGATAGACAGTTATCTATTCCATACACTCCGCAACAAAATGGTGTTGCCGAAAAACGAAATAGAACCCTACTTGAAATGGTTAGGTCCATGATGGCACAAGCTAATTTACCGATTGTCTTTTGGGGCGATGCTTTATTAACTGCTGCCTATGTACTTAACTAAGTGCCTTCCAAATCAGTCACTTCTACCCCATATGAATTGTGGACAGGTCAAAAACCTAAATTAAGCTTTCTCAAACCTTGGGGTTGTGCTGCCTATACTCATGAGTCCTCACATAAATATGAAAAATTAGGACCAAGAGGCAAAAAGAGTGTCTTCATAAGATACTCAGAACACTCAAAAGGATATGTGTTCATAGGTGAGCAAGAAACTGGAAATGTGACTGAATTTGAATCACGAGATATCACATTCTTAGAGAATGAATTTCCAAGAAAGGGCGAAATAGGTGGAGATTGTTTCCTATTTGAGACATTGGATCAAGATAATGAGACTGTTGGAAATAATGATCCAAGTCGAAGCAATGTGAGAGGTGGGGAGTTGAATACAAACCAATCTCCATTGCAACCACTTGATGAATCAATGCCATTATCTGGTCCGAGTGGGAGCGTATTGGAGGATGAAGTACCCTTGGTACAATCTTCTCCTCGACGAACCGGTCGCAAAAGCATTCCTCGACGACGCTTTGAAATTGAAGGGGAAGCTTTCATGATCGCTCCATTGGATGAAGATGAGCCAAGAAATATGAATGAAGCTCTATCTTGCCCCGATAAAGAAAAATGGATGAAAGCAATGAAAGAAGAGATGGAGTCAATGAAATCAAACCAAGTTTGGGAACTGGTTGATCTTCCGAAAGGACGCAAAGCCATTGGGAACAAATGGGTTCTCAAAATAAAGCGCAAGGCTGATGGCTCAATTGAGAAATATAAGGCACGCCTTGTGGCGAAAGGATATAACCAACATGAAGGAATTAACTATGAAGATACTTTTTCTCCTGTGGTAAGATTTACCTCGATGAAGATACTTTTTCTCCTGTGGTAAGATTTACCTCGATTCGCCTTATTCTAGAAATAGTGGCTAGTTTGGATCTTGAATTACATCGGATGGATGTAAAGACCGCTTTTCTCAATGGAGAATTAGATGAAGAGATTTATATGGTACAACCCGTTGGGTTTGTTAAAAAGGGCCAAGAACAAAAGGTATGTCGACTTTTGAGATCGATATATGGCCTTAAGCAGTCTTCAAGACAATGGTATATACGCTTCAATAATGCCATAGTGGCATATGATTTTGAAATAATTAATGAAGATAATTGCGTCTATATCAAAAGGTCCAAAGGTCATTTTGTAATTTTATCATTATATGTTGATGATATATTGATTGCTGGAAATAATATGGAGTTTGTGAAGACAGTCAAAAGTTGGCTATCTTCTAATTTTGAAATGAAAGATATGGGTAAAGCTACATACATTCTCGGAGTTAAGATTTCGAGAGATCGTTCGAAAAGGTCATTATCTCTTTCGCAAGAGACGTACGTCAATAAAATTCTCGAACGATTTTGTATGCAAGATTGCAAACCCATTGAAACTCCTATTGCAAAAGGTAATGGGTTGAGCCGAAGAATGTGTCCTAAGACTCCACAAGAGCAAGAACGTATGAAAAACGTTCCATATGCCAGTGCTATCGGAAGTCTCATGTACGCTATGATGTGTACAAGACCTGATATTTGTTATGCGATTGGATTGGTCAGTAGATACCAATCAAATCCAGGTCAAGCACATTGGATTGCCGTTAAGAGAATCTTGAGGTATCCGAAAGGAACGGCCGATTACTCGCTAACTTATCAAGGAAGTGATCCGCACCTAGAGGGCTACACCGATGCTGGTCGGGGAGGAGATTTGGATGAGAGAAAATCCACTTCTGGAAATGTATTCTTACTGAATAATGGTGCCATATTGTGGAGCAAGAAGAAACAACAGTGTATAGCCTTATCCACCATGGAAGCCGAGTTCGTGGCATTATCGGCGGCAGCACAAGAAGGTGTTTGGCTTAGAAGATTTATGGATCATTTGGGTGTTACAGGAGATGCTGCAAAACCCGTGAAGGTTTATTGTGATAGTCAAGCAGCAATGGCTTATACTAAGGATCCTAAGTTTCATAGTAAGACCAAACACATAGACATTAAGTATAACTATGTCAAGGACATGGAAGCACGAAAGGAAGTAAACCTACAGTATATATCTACACATAGAATGTTAGCATATCCCATGACAAAGCCAATTCCTAGAGATGCTTTCTTTGGTCACATAAAGACTCTAGGACTACGTAGAGGTTAATGTATTGAATATTTGTATTTTTTCCCCGAACGTCAATAATTGATGATGTTGTTTATCAATATTAAAGTCTATAAGTTTATTTGATATTCATGCATATTAATGCTTGGTGCACTATTTGTTAAAAAGGTATGTCAGACGGATGAGAGGTTAGCCCACTCACACGGGTAACCGCCTCTATTTATTATGTAGTAAATAGAGATGAGGAAATTTTAAGCTTATTATCTAGGTGATAATTAAGAGCTCAAGCTTAAAATACTAATACCGCCTTAACATGATGTTAAGATGAGAACTTATTACTTACAATGTCCGGAAGTGAAATAACCCACATATTTCGCTTTATCCGTCTTAAATGCCGGATGAGAGTTCTGATGAAAACTCGTGGCTGGAGTTGTTACGTGAACTCAAGTTAGACACTGAGTGTGTCAAGATAAGCATCTGTACGGTATTAAAATAGAAAGGCATATGCTCCATAGGGAAGGAGAACATACCGTAATACGTATTTCATATTATGTATGCACTATCGACCAATGAGAGTAGGCAAGAGTTTTGATCTCAACTTCTCTGTGCCATGTGAGACTCTCGAGGATAAAATTCCTCATTTTTGGTACCCTCATGACTCTTCATTATTTTCAAGGTCTCTGTTTAGTGTTTGCTATCTTAGGGTGTTGCCTATGGTCATGAAATTGATTTGATCTAAAGGGACATTTCTAGAAAAGCGAGCTGAACCGAGATTGAGAGATCTAATGAACGAGGAAGATTGATTTGGAGTTTTAAGTCACATTATGGATTATATTCACGGACCGGTCAATTATGATTATTTGGTGTGATCATAATTGTGAATATAATATGTCAATTTTAAAATGAGATCTAGTGAGAAATTTATATGTGACTAATCGATCTAGGGTACAGCATACAATTCATTTCTTTTTATGTCCAGTTTTAGAGCTGTCATATGCTCCCAACGGATATATGACAACGAGCTCTCGGTGTATGCTGGTCGCACGGGTTATTTGCCAATATGAACTTTGCGAAGATAAAAGGTTTAGTTGTTAGTCCTCCATGGACAAATAGGAGTTGTTTGCCCTACATGGGCGAGTGGAAGATATTAGATTAAATATTAAAGTGGGGTCCACAGGAGATACGGTGTGCGCCCATGCGGGCAACCACACCCCATTGAGCAGTTATCTGCTCAAACATGAAAAGTCACGTTGGTTGGTTTTACGTCAATAACCGACGTGCTCTCCATCGTTCTCTGTTGTTCATTCTGTCACTTTCAAGAAAACATAGAACGTAGAACGCTCCTCCCCATTGTCGATTATCATTTGACAGAGAAATCCTCCAAGATCGCAAAGGGCATTTAACCGGTGATCAATAAGGTACGTTCTCGTGATGTATCTTCGTCGATCAGTGAATCTGGTGATCTATTGGGTATGTTTCCGCTGTTTTGAGTATGTGTTAGATCGGATTTAGTATCCTACAGAATCTAAGCAAATACAGACTGTATAGTTGCTTTCATATGTGCATCTCAAGATACAGAATGAGTTTCATGTTGCTCTGCAATGCTAGCTCTTCGAAAGTCGAGCTTCATTCTGTTCGGTTGGCGTGTGCTAACGTCATTATGTATTCTTGTTTGCCAGCTCGGAAAGATCATTGATGAGCACAAGTCAAAGATACGTAAAATTGAACGAGCTCTTGAAGTGGCTAAGGTATTTATATCTACATGGTCTGTTTTATGTTAATGAAACCTGAGATGACCCTCCTGTGATATCCTTTGTGCTTTCCAGGAGGAACTACTGAAGGCACAGATTGAAGCTGCTTCAAAGCATAAGGAGCTGACGGAGGCACAAGACCAGAACCGTTGTTAAATCTTAACACAGTTTTTTCTGTGTTGCGGTGTTTCTTTTGTTTGACAGACCTCTTTTTAAATAGTCTTCTCAGAATTGATCTTGAGAATAACATTCGTTTTCAAAAATCTCCATAACTAAGTAGCACAATAGTGGTTTTCCATGCTTGTCTGAAAATTTGAAAGAAGTTAAACTAGAACATGTCTTTGGGTGATATTCTAATGATAGGTAGGAAATGATGATATTGAAATTGATTAACTCTGTGAAAAAGATTCCCAATCACAATATGATGGGCATGCGAGCATATTTACGTGGATGGTACTTGGTTAATCTTGGAAACATGATTTTTGAAGATTCAAGAATCATCTTGTGCTAAATTGCGCAGGTGAATGACTGTGTGATGTGATCAATCTTGGGCCTCACCATGTTATATTCTCTCTATCATCTCTAGAAGTTGATGCATTTCATTTTATGCTCAGGTTCATGGTGCATGGCTCCCACATTGGCTGGCGGTACATCTTTCTCAATTTCTGGTAGTTCTTGTCTTGTGCTATCTTGGTTCATAAAAGCTGTTATTGTGATGTGATGATCATTCACTTGCAGTCCTTCATCGTGTTGCACCGGAATGTACATGGAAAACCTGTGATGAATATTATTATTCAGAAGGTACGGTTTATATTGCCAAGTTGGGAGTTTTGTAATTGGAAAGGGTCATCCCTCGGTTCACAGTAATTGCTGAAACACTTGCTCATACTTGGATCAGCAGAGTATAATATGGACTGAGCATGGTCGACATCGAGCGTAAGTAACATAGGACACACGTTATTTCCAGCCTTTTTAGCCAATTATCGAGAACTCACATAGCCCAACAATCTTTTAAATATTTTTCCAGCAGTGAAGCTTCTTGAATCTTACTTTTTTGAGCCGGAAGAGATGAGTCATAAAAGTTGGTAAAGCTCGAAAACTCTCACGTCCGAGCTTTGTATGATCTTTGAATTTTCAAATTGAGGATTATGACTGGTTCGTTGAAACAAATCAACAATGTCGGGATGTTCACCATTACAAAAATGGACAGAACGAAATAAATAAAATTTAAGAGAGTTCATTACATACATAACCACGTACTTTACAAATTATATTAAACTCGCACGAGATTGAGTAGCTGCCTGTCATCCTTTGTTTTGTTAGTTGTCTTCTTCCAATTTCTTTGATGGGGAAAAATGGGCTTAAGTACACCCCAAGTGCCATAAGTTGTGTACGACGTTCACTTTAGTGTCAAACCTTTCAAATCGATCACTTTAGTGCTAAGTTTTTGTAACTTCAATCGCTTAAGTGCTAACTTCTTTTAAAAACGATCACTTTAGTGCCGTAGCTAACATGGGTTGCCGAAAATTCGACACGTGGTATTTTTTATTAATATTTGAGATGACGTGGCTCGGTGAATTTGACACTAAAGTGATCGTTTTTTAAAAACATTGGCACTTAAATGATCGTTTTTAAAAAAAGTTGGCACTTAAGTGATCGTTTTGAAAGTTTTGGCACTGAAGTGATCGAAGTTACAAAAACTTAGCACTAAAGTGATCGATTTGAAAGTTTTGGCACTAAAGTGAGCGCCGTACATAACTTATGGCACTTGGGGTGTACTTAAGTCGGGAAAAAGGAGAGAGCACGTGCCATGTGCTCTGCCTTAAACGGCGTCCAAAAAGGAGAGAGCACGTGCTGCCCTTTCACACACAGGTGAAGTTCCCCGAATCTTGCTTCCTTGAGATTGGTGCTCCAAAGAATTCTTGTCTTGAGATCCACGACACAAATTATAATAGGTCGTACCCGCTTTACTATGCACTAACCTCTCTGCCTGTACCGTAACGTTCGGCTTCATAGAGCTCGGACATCTGCTATTGCTTATCTGGTGCCACTCCGGTGCTTCATTTTTTCTCTGCGGCTGGTCGCGATGCAAGGGTGCGACTATGAAGTTTTCTTGAGCTTCAGGGGACCGGACACGCGCACGGGCTTCACCGATCATCTCTATACCCGTCTCACAGATGCAGGAGTCCGTACGTACAGAGACGACGAAGAACTCTGTGTCGGCGAAGAGATCGGCCCGGATCTGCTCGGGGCGATTGAGCAGTCGAAGATCTCCATACCCATCTTCTCTAAAAATTATGCTTCCAGTAAATGGTGTCTGAAGGAATTGGCCAAAATGGTGGAGTGTCGGAAAAGAAAGGGACAGGTAATCATGCCCGTTTTCTACTATGTCGAACCATCCGAGGTTCGATACCAAACCGGAGATTACGGGGAGTCCTTGCTTGTGCACGGAAACAAGAAGCGAGTGGACGATGAGACCATCCGAAATTGGAGAGCTGCCCTCAATGAGGTTGGAGGGTTAAAGGGATGGAACGTAGAAAACGTGGCTAGCAGGTACCTAATTATCTTCCACTCTTGATTGACGCCTCGAGTTCAAAGGCTATTCACTTGAAAATTTCCTTTTTTAACAAAATTGGAAAAATTGTGGCTATGCTGGCTTCCTTTGTCTAAGTAGTGTGCCGACAATCTAATCTGACATTAAATATTTATGACACAAAGTATGATATAATGAGTTTGCATCTTTATGCAATCAACGTGCCTATTAACGTTCGTCGCAAGTAACTTATGTAGTATTGTGAAACTTTATTCTCTTATTTATTATTAATAACGCATTAGCCTTGTACAATATGCTAATAAGTAAAGCTATTTTGAGAAGGAGAAGCTTGTTTATAAAGCAGAAATACCTCTTTTGTTCTAATTAGCAAGATACCATACTTTCACAGTCGCGTAACTGTTTGAATGCTGCACAAGGTGTGAGCATCTGCCTAGCATGTCCGTGAATTTACTCTTCCTGAGAATGCAGTGTGGTATGTTCCGTTTGCAGTTTCACTTCCTGTAGCATTCCGTGGCTTCCACAGACTGCTATCAATTCCTAATGTCATAGATTGCAGCTCGTGTCTTCTAACGTACTTTCTACTTTGCCTTGGGCTTCTCGTCATTTTCGTTTTTAGGCACGAAGGACAACTAGTTAAAGAGATGGTTACCACGGTTTTAAGTGAGCTGAAGACGGCTTGTTTGGTGGTTAGTGACTTCTTGGTTGGTGTTGACGACCGTGTGAAAGAAGTTCTGGGGATGATAGGCACCGAGATTGACGATGCAAAGATTGTGGGAATCCACGGAATGGGTGGCATCGGAAAAACTACTCTTGCCAAAGTAGTGTACGACAAGATTTCTCGGGACTTTGAGAACCGTTGCTTTCTTGCTGATGTTAAAGAAACTTCACGTTCAAAAGGAATCGAGTGTTTGCAGACTCAACTAATCTCAAACCTCTCGAGACCGGGACAGGGACACCCAAGTATCAATTCGAAGGATGAGGGAATAATGACGATAGAAGAGAGATTTTCAACTAAGAAAGTTCTTATTCTTCTCGATGATGTTGATGAAAAGGATCAATTGACTGCACTTTTAGGGAGGCGAGGTTGCTTTGGTCTAGGAAGTCGGATACTTATAACAACAAGAAATCTAAATGTTCTACGTGCATTCAAAGTAAAATTGACTTATTTAGTTGGTTGTTTGGATCCCGATAGATCCCTTCAGCTATTCAGCAAGCATGTTTTCGGAAGAGATCACCCTCCAAATGAGAAGATGGAACAGTCTAGAGAAATTGTGAAGATAGCCGAAGGTCTTCCATTGATTCTAGAGGTTATGGGTTCGACTTTGTCAATATGTGGACAAAAAGAAGAAATGTGGGATGATTACTTGGTGAAGTGGAAAAAAGGTCACATCAAGGGGATTGGAAATAAGTTGATGATAAGTTATGAAACATTGGATTTTGGTCAGAGACAAATATTTCTTGATATAGCTTGTCTTTTCGATGGATACGATTATAGTGCAATAAAGTGCATGTGGAGAGATTGTGGTTTTTGCCCAACAGAAGGTCTTGAAGTTCTTCGATTGATGTCATTGATAAAAATTGGAGACGATAATAAGTTGTGGATGCACGATCAACTCAAAGATCTTGGTAGAGAAATTGTTTCTCAAGAAAGTGGGGGCCAATTAAATAAGCAAAGCAGACTATGGAATCATGAGGAGGCATTGAAGATACTACTGAGCGAGAAGGTAAATATTGGATCCCATTTCCTTTGTGCTCTAGAATTCACATTTTAGTAATCGGGGCCTTCTCCCCCTTAGTGGAAACAATCACAATTATATCAACATATTTTAAAAATTCCACATATTTTAAAACATTTCATAAAGTGTTAAATTTCAAATGTCAAAACCACCTCTCGAAATTGGTCTATAAGAATGATGAGAGTGAACTTAGTTTATTTAGATATGCCCAATTATCTCTTAATTAGCTAACCGCATCCTTCTTTCATAAATTTTTCTTGTTTGCTCAATTAGAGAAATGCAAAGCTTGAAGCCCTCTGTTTGAAGTTTGAGAAATGGTCAAAGTATCGGTTCACTCTTGAAGGATTTGCAGCTCTTCCAAATCTAAGATTCCTTCATGTGGATAGCGCTTCCCTCTCTCATGATAGAGTTGAGCGTTTTTTATCGCAAGCTACACTTCTTTGGCATAACAAGTCCCCGATCACGTCGCCTACGGATTTTTCACCGATTGAGAACCGACTCCTTCCCAATTTAAGATGGCTC
This sequence comes from Rhodamnia argentea, assembly GCF_020921035.1. Taxonomy (NCBI): domain Eukaryota; kingdom Viridiplantae; phylum Streptophyta; class Magnoliopsida; order Myrtales; family Myrtaceae; genus Rhodamnia; species Rhodamnia argentea. Next base: position 30,307,846 of record NC_063153.1, on the reverse strand, counting down.
TCTTGGCATTATTTTCCTCGGCGGATACTCAAGTTAAGCAATTTTCCGTTGACAAATTTGGTCGTTCTTGATTTTTCAAGGAGTACAATTACTCACGATTGGGACGGATGGAGACATATTAAGGTACTCTCAGCTCTAGAGAAGCCTTCTTATTAGTGTGTACATTATCTTCATTTAATGTCTTGCTGACAATTGTCGTGTTGGTGTTACAGAGAGCAAAGAAATTAAAAGTTCTTGACCTTTCGAGATGTGAGCACTTGACCAAGACTCCCGATTTCTCCGGATTCCCGATGTTAGAGAGATTGATTCTCAAAAGGTGTTACAAATTGACTGAAGTCGACTCATCAATCGGTCAACTAAAGCGCTTGATTTTCTTGAACTTGCGCGATTGTTGGAATCTGCATTATCTGCCAGATGAGCTGGGTGGATTGCCATCTCTCACGTAACCGCTTCTTGACCATTCCGATATACGAGAAATTCCTGATTGGTTTGGTATGGCGGACCCGGAAAAACGTCATGTTGAGATTTCACCATCAGCAAAAGAAGGGGATTCACTCAATTGTTTAACTTCGCTAGTGACGCTTTCATTGGATCGGACAAATGTTGGACACCCACCTGACTCTATTGGGGCGCCGACAAATCTCCAAAGCTTATCTTTGGCTATGTGCCATTCATTGCAAAGGCTTCCACATTCCATTACGAAATTACGATCATTGACTGAGTTGGATCTAACATATGCAGGAATCACCGAGTTACCCGAGTCTATGGAGAGTCTGGAGAATCTAAAAGTATTGAAGTTAACGCGTATATCAGCCCTCCCAAAGCTTCCAGAAAGCTTGATTTCTCTGGCAATCGCATCTCATGTCCCAATGGCCGATACCGATCTTTCCAACTTGATCAATCTGAAACTACTGTTGCTCGACGCCACAGCGCCTGAGATCTCTAGCCCATCTGAGTCGGCGCAAGTTCACAAGCTTTGGTGGATTGGGAGATTATCCAAACTGGAAGTTTTGACCCTGGGTCACCAAAGCATTACTGACCTACCTCCTGAATTAGGTGCGCTTCCTCACTTGAAGACTCTTCAGCTTTTAAGATGCCCCGCATTGAAATGCATTCCGCAGATTCCCTCGAGTGTCACAAAGCTTCATGTTGTAATATGCCCGTCGCTAACCACACTTGATATCTCAAACTTGAAGAACCTATCGGAATTCTTTGTCTTTGACTCACCAGCCGAGGATCTCTATGGGCGTGAACTTTCAGACAGTCTGGTAGAATGGATTAAAAGTGAGGACTTGCGGGACGCTGAATGGAAATTTATGAATATGGTGTCTGAACAGCACGGACTCAAAAGCTTATGGAAATTCCTTCTTTGGTACGTGGACTGATCCAGAAACGAGTGTTTCTGCAGTATACTAAAAGGTACTATCGTGTTCCCAATGTCTGCGAGCTTTTCATAATTCTTACATTTTGCAATTTTTATTATTCCCTTTCAAGAGGGCATTTGCCATCATATTTACTTATGGAAAGCACTTCATGCTATATGAGCATTTAGGTGGCTAAGCCCTTGTCAGAGACGACATATATTTTAGGAATCAAGTTACAAAAACCTCAAATTATACTCATGATGACACAAAAGACACCAAACTTGTATCCCTACACATTTGCCCTCCATCACCCATTTCGTCAGTAAATGCCGTAGAGACTTAAGTGAATTTCGACCAAAAAAGGGAGAGACTTGAGTGAATAACATAGGCCTAACGGTGGGGACGTGGCACCCATGTAGCATTAGTGAAAGGATACCGTTTCGGTTGCGGAATTGTCCGAGTGTGGCTGAAGTTACAGAAACAACACAAGTCCGGCCGTGTCTTTCTCGGTTCCTCCACAGGAATTGATTCTGGGCTTTAGGGTTTATGCTGATCAATTCTTTCTCTCTTCAGGAATCTCGACTCTTACCGAAGCTCATCTGCTCACTGAAGGCGATTTGGGGCTTTTTTTTTTTTTTTTCTGGGGATTTCCTGCTGGATTCGGTCTCCAAAAGAAGCTCGATTCCAATTTGGTAATTCTCTGAGTCTGCGACATAACATCTTTTCTTAGAACATGTTGAACCAAATGAACAGGAATTTGGTCAATGCAAAGATGTAACAGGACATAGAGTGGCATTTCTTCAAGAATAGTCTACGATCGTTCTTAGAATCAGAAATCAGAGTTTAATCGGACTCGCATGCTACTTACTTCTTCCACGCGTTGAGCATCACCAAGCATAAAGCTCGATTCGGTTGCTGAAGCTCTATTCTTTCAGGTCATCACATTACAGTTTGGTCTTGGAGCTCTCGTTTTTTTATCTTGTAACAGGATTGCTCCCCTGCTTATCTGTTTTTTTTACAAGTATCAAGTTCAGTTGTTCCAGAAAGCAGGATACTCATCTCTTTGCCTAGTATGGGCATAAGCAGGATTCTCACGCCGCTCTTCAGCTTCATTTCATGGATAGTGTCCGTAGTGGCTGAGCTTGTGTACTTCATCTTATAACAGGAATTGCGCCCCCTGCTTTTTGTGTTTTTCACTAGATAAAATCGTAGTCATCGAAAGAAAAAAAAAACAGATAATGTCTGAGTACAAGTTGTCACGATGAGGGGCTCACTTATCTGAATCTAATGTTGTCCAGCTCGACTCTTTCTTTGATCATGTCTCGATTCTCCCCAAACATCAACCTTTCTTTATCTTCTCATCTCTGTGTGTTTATGCGCGCCGTACTTTCTTTTGACAATAATATCGTATAAAATCTCTTTTGCTTTGTAGTAATCTTTCAAAATTGCTTGCTGATATTACCAGGGCATCCTTGAGACTGTTTTAGAGTTAGAACATAGAGGCAGATGTGCATGCCGGTCTAGAATAATTTTTTAACAAGAATGATGGATACATAATCCGATCTAATACATACTCAACAAACAGCGGAAACATGCCCAATAGATCACCAGATTCACCGATCGACGAAGATACATCACGAGGACATACCTTATTGATCACCGATTAGATGCCCTTTGCGATCACGGAGTTTTTCTCTGTCAAACGACAATCGACGATGGGAGGAGCCTTCTGCGTTTTCTATTTTCTTGAAGTGACAGAATGAAGTTACAGATAGGAGAACGAAGGAGAGTGCGTCAGTTATTGACGTAAAGCCAACCAACGTGATTCTTCACGTTTGAGCAAATAACTGCTCACTGGGGTGTGGTTGCCCGCATGGGCGCACACCGTATCTCCTGTAGACCCCACTTTAATATTTTATCTAATAAAGAATAATATGAATTCTCTGTGGTTGCGTAGGATTCTTAGTCACCATATCTTTTGATTCCAAAATGTAGAATCTCGGCTGCTCTTTTCGTCTTGGCTGTAATCCAAAAAAGAGTGTTTTCACTTGGTGTACAGTTTCAACCGTTTAGGCAATTGAGATGCCTTCTCGACTGTGGCAACCCTTCTTATTGAACGAGACTCATCAAATTCAGAGTATTGGAAGCAAGCAAATCGAATACTCTCTCGACAAGAGAATCAAACTATGTTTTCCATGAACGCACGTGAAACCAGCTCATTTTCAAGTGCCATATCCGAGAGTTAAAGCCATAGATCGAGGTGCTGCCTTGACTTTCAACTACGACTGACTCGGAGTCCGGCTTGACAATCAAATCACGACTAGATGGAGAGCTTCACCTTTTATTGAACAGAGCCGAGAGTGAGCTCTGAACCGAGAATGACAAAACACACACACACACACACACACACATATATATAGAGAGAGAGAGCAAAACAAAGCACAAGGCAGAGCTGGAGAGGCGCTGGTGCAAGTAAAAACTGAACCTTTTGGGCCCATGCACGTCCCAATCTTCTAAAATATCCTATTAGACCTTACCACGAAAGCGAAACTGGGCTTTTAGAGTTGACCGGCTCTCTGGTCTTTCTAAGTTTTAGTTGGTGGGCCCGAGGTTCCACATTACAATGTCCTTAGTTCACAAGCGGAGAAGGGATTTTGTGGAGAAAATGAATACCAGCGAAAATTTAAGTGTCAACAATGTTCGTGTGGTCATGCATGCCATATTCACGAATGCTGGAACTTCACGCAAGCATTTTCGAGAGTTGCACAGTAAGGATTGTTTATGTGGCTTTCTTTCGGGACCAATGCTCACTCGGTTTGTTTTACAAATGTGGATTCCTGCATATTGGGCGGCCCCCTCTGGTTGTGAAGCCATATTGTCGTGAATGATCTTACGATTTTGAAGCATCCTATTTATTGTTTACGTGAAAATGAAAACTTAGAATATTTTCAATAGGGAAAGGGTGTAGTTCTAGAATATTTTCAACAGGGAAAGGGTGTAGTTGTTTAGGACAATTCAGAACTTCATGTCCAATGAACACTTAATGCGCAGTGTGTTCTATGTAGGGAGTGTAACTCAACATTTGCTTCTAGAGATGTTACTTGGCTTTTATTTAACATAAGCTAACTTCTCTCCTGCTTACCAATGTTCGTTGTTTATTCCTCACGAGTTTCTTGAGAATGGGTGGGACAAGGTACTTGCGCTCATGGGTCTAAGATGAGCCATAACATGTTATGCTATTGTTTAGCGAAGAGATAATTGTAGCGTCCCATACCGCTAACACCTCATTCGGAAAGGTTTCCAAAACCTTGCTCTCATTCTTTAATTAATCTTTGTTTTCTTAATCAGAGTAATTGGCGCATGCGGAAGCTCTAATAATAAAAAAATCAATCAAGCGGCCATACCGGCACAAGTGTATGGAAAACAAAAACATCCAATGGCAAGCATGCCTATACAAAGGGTATGGCCTTTTCATGGTTCACTAACCAGATGCACATATTTTAGACAACACACTTTTATTCAAAACTCGTTTATTCAAACTCACCATCCAACCTTTATTACATATTAGAGAGGAGTACAATAGAAGGTAATCTACTCTGGATTTCTAAAATCATCATTCGCGGTCTCTAGCACTCCAACTATGTTGGGCTAACTCATCTGAAAAATAGTTAATCAATGAGAGTAAGCCGAAGCTCCTCCGCAAGTAGAATCCCCAGGCCAAACGACTAAACCAATTATAACATCATAGAATTGAGGATCGTCCAAAACAACCAAACATATTCCACATCAATGGTAGATATCAGAATCCTAACAAAGTAAACACGATCCTTATAGATAGTAAATCTCATAATGATATCCAAATCCTCTACCATAACTCATCAACCATCGAAATCCAACAATCGCATCCATAATCATAGAAAGCATAGTAGTAAGGATAGAGATCTACTCGTCTCGACTAAGCGAGAAATCAAATGAACAATCATACGGATAGACGGACAGCCGAACAACGGCTAGGTCGACCACAAAGACCAAAGGTGGTCGTGGTAGGGTACCGGACAAGGCGGCGAACGGTTGAGGCGGTCGAACAAAGATGACACGACTAGGGCGATGCACGAAAGGCGCAGTCGCGGCGAGCTGCTCAAACCGCAACGGCGACGGCAATTGGCGATCGCGAGTATGGCCGAGAGAGAGAGAGAGAGAGAGAGAGAGAGAGAGAGAGAGAGAGAGAGAGAGAGAGAGAGAGAGAGATTCGGCAGTCCGGCAGAATAACGACAAAATTTATAACAATAGCTTTTGAATGCACTGACGACGATTTCTATTTATAATGGTTCAATTAGCTAAGACTAGTCGGCTTGCGATCGGTAACTTGCAGTTAGCTATTTGCAGCAGCTTGCAATAGAGTTAGCTTATGACGTGTCGTGCTTAAAGTCGGCAGTTTGTCAGCTGTTTTTGATTTGTCGTGCTTCTGCTTTGTCGTGTTTGAAGTTTTGTCATGCTTGAATGTGTTGGCTGAATTCCAAATTTCAAGCCAGATGATTCTAAACTATCAACCACTAACCTGCTCCTATTTAAATCGGGTGAAAGTTTCATATCGTGTTTCTAAAAATAGTATCGGGTACATAAAAATTCCTTAAAAATACCCAGGAGTTCAAATAAAAATTCCTTGCATCTTATCCAATAATCCGAACTCATTAAATACTAATTCACCTATAGGTAGGTGAGGGTTTTTGGATCATCATAGTCCTGCCCACCTTGAGAAATTTCGTCCTTGAAATTTGATCTTATTCCCTCCTAAATAGGGAGATTCTTATGGTGAATTTCCTTTTTACTCAATCATGTGGCTTATTACACTTCATTGCATATTCTAACTTCAATTGCTACATCTCGCAATCTTAACCTATAAACTAGGTCATCATTGATCTCAATAATATGGCAACATCATCGTGTTATTTTCATCTATCATTCAATCTTACAATTACACAACCACTCTTTCACATATTTCAATTATACTTTTCAATACCATTCTCACTTTCACAATCCCACCAATTCAAATGACGTTAATATTCAATAATGGACCTATCACTGCCCCATATTTCAAAACATCCAGACAAGCTAGGCTGTCCATCACTCAGGACACAATCCTCTGCCATTCATGATGCCGATTCCATATGCCAAGCCCGTAGTTTTTTGGTTGCGGTTAAAAATATTTCACACAATCATTTCACAAAATCAATTAAGTCCGACGAAATCTTCGGATCTCTGGGAATCAATCTCTAAGCATTCCGTGATACAATCTAGACCTCTGTAGGACACACTACTACAGGCAAATACAAACAATTCATTCCTCACACAAGTAGGATCTTCTCCGAAAATAACCTCGGAGGTATCACAACAGACTTTCACAAATTCTCACTAGGCATTTTAGATGTTTCTTGCTAATGGCATCTCAACTCATTCATCACGATGTTTCATTTCGGTACTCGAATTGCAATGCCATGTTTATCATTTCCAGTTCATTTGAGTTTAGAAATCAGTAAATTCATTTCAAAAATTGAAAGCAATGCAACTTTTACTTCTAGAAACTGTTTTGTTTCAAAAAGCACAATGCAACTCAAACTCGAAACAGTTTCAATCCAAAATCGAGAACTTTTCGAAATCTGAAAATACTTTGGATTTCAAAAGCTTAACGATCAATTGAGATTTTCATAATCGTTTTGATACATAATTGAGAGCGACATCGGACTTAGCACAATACTTAAACCCATTCTTTCAATAAATAACGTTCATTCATGTCCACCTGCCATTTTGCTCTGTGATGACAACCAAGAGCTGTCCATTGCATATGACTTATCGTTGCCCCGGCGTACATTCCCCGAGTTAGACACAGGTCGGGTTGCTATAATTCATCCTATCCTCCTGCCACTTGGGTCCGAAATGACAGCCAGGAGCCACCCATTGCATAGGTCTTATCTCCGCCTCGGCGTACACTTCTTGAGTTGGACACAAGTCGGGTTGCATGGTTTATCCCCAAGTCATACAATTACGGAGAAAGTCCCATCTCAACACGTTCCATACCACGTCTCCACGGTTTTTAAGTATCTTGCTAACTCGTCCCACACCGAGCTGATAGTTATTCAAGTCCAATATAAAAGCAATGATATGATCATGCATGCACGTTTTCAAACTCAACGGTTTTAATGCAATTAAGTCTCTGTAATGCGTGTTACTCGTTTTTAGACTAGATACATCATAGATTCGCAACTTACGCTCAACTATATCCATGAGGCGAACTTTCAAAGATAAATAGCCTAGTAACAATGTATATCACTTCGGTCGTCCATTTTCATTCACTCAAGATCAATATGTAAATTCCTCTCGATATCTAGCATAGATTTAAGCATATAATCCACCAAATCAATCTCCTTATTTCAAATCCTCCTTAATCACATATCCAGAACTAATCCTCCACTTCAACAATTCACGCTTAGAAGTAAACCTCAACAACTTCACTTGAGGCAAACTATTGCCATCATAATCAGTCATCCAAATCCATTTGATCACCTTGCTATATTCACAAATAATCATAACAATCACAAAACTTAGGTAGTTGTCACGCCCCGTTCCCCGGACCCGTGACATTCCTACCAAATCGCCTCGGTCACGAATGATAGCGTCTCGGGTACACTATTGACCTAGGAAATTACGGCGCATGCGGAACGTGCAACACTCCCAAACAACAAGATCAACGGGGATAGTGTAGTAGGAAAAACACCACAGCCATTTCACAAAAGATAATTTCATTCATAAAGCCAAAGCGGATGCCTAAGCCTGGCTATGGTGATGATTCGCTCAAACGTCCTAACAAACAATCGCATCAATAAAGAGCAAATATTCTACCACATGCAAGCTTACTCTCCAGGCCACACATAATGCGAAAATGTATTGAAGTGCTTTCCGGAGTAAGTGGCATTTACTTTAAACTTTTTTTTTTCTCGTAACAGGAATAAGTGGCATTTCCTCAAGGATTGTCTACTATTGTTGGAAGAATCGGGAATGTGAGTTTAATCGGACTCGCAAGCTACTTACTTCTCCCACATGTTGAGCATTACCCGGGCATAAAGCTCGATTCGGTTGTTGAGGCTCGACTTTTTCAGGTCATCACCTTCTAGTTTGGTCTTGGCGCTCTCGATTTTTTATCTTGTAATAGGATTGCTCCCCTGCTTATTTGTTTTTTTAACAAGTATCAAGTTCGGTTGCTCCAGAAAGCGGGATATTCCTCTTTTTGCCTAGTATGGGCATAGGTAGGATTCTCACATTGCTTTTCAGCTTCTTCTCATGGAAAATTCCTAGTCCCCGAGCTTGTGTACTTCATCTTGTAACAGGAACGCTCCCTTGCTTTTTCTGTTGTTCACTAGATAAAATCTCAATCATCGAAGAAGAGAGAGAGAGAAAAAAAAGATAATGTCTCGATTACAAGTTGTCACGACGAGGGGCTCACTTATTTGAATCTAATGTTGTCCAACTCAATCCTTTCTTTGATTATGTCTCGCTTCTCCCCAAACCTCAATCTTTCTTTATTTTTTCGTCCGTGTGTGTTTATGCGCGCCGTATTTTCTTATGACAATAATATTGTATAAAATCTCTTTTACTTTGTAGTGATCTTTTAAACTTGCTTGCAGATATTATGAGGGCACCCTTCAGTCTGCTTTAGACTTAGAGCAAAGAGGCAAATGTGCATGCCGATCTAGAATGACTTTTTAACAAGAATAATATGAACTCTTTGTGGTTGCATAGTGTAAAATATAATGAACTAGCAAGAAGAGATTGAGTGCCAATTGCCAATAAGTACTTTGTGTTTCACTGATAAGATTTTTGTACATACTTCGGCTATACAGTGTGGTGTCTTTATATAATACAAACTAGAGCTATAGAATCAATGAAGGACACAATCATGATCTCTTTTCTTTGGAAAGAATTGATCTTGATTGATGAGTACTTGGTGGAGAGATCACAACTGATTGAGATTGTGCTTGATGCGCAAGTAATGGAGAGATTGTGGCCGTCTGAGATTGTGATTGATAAGCAAGTGATGGAGAAATTGTAGTAGAATCGGGACACGTCATCGTTTCCTTTGACACCCTCCCGCAAGTTGATGTGGCGGAACACAGTAAGCTTGGACTGTAGAAGTTGAAATGGAGAGCCCTTTGGTGAAGATATTGGCGGGTTGATCGGCAGTGGAAATATACCGAACATGGAGTTGATTTTTGGTGACCTGTTCTCGTACAAAATGGTAATCAATTTCGACGTGCTTTTTCCGAGCATGAAAGACGGCATTCCCTGTTAAATAGATGGCTGAGATATTATCACACCAAAGAACCGGAGGACCTTGCCAAGAGACACCGAGATCGCGGAGGAGAGCTTCAATCTAAATGAGTTCAGCAAGATTGTAGGCTAACCTTTTGAATTTGGCCTCTATGCTAGATCGGGCGACAATCCGTTGCTTACGAGAACACCACGAGATGAGATTTGAGCCGAGGAATATGCCAAAACCTCCAATTGATCGTCTGGTGTCGTGGTCCCTAATCCAACCTGCATTTGAAAAAGCATGAAGATGAAAATTGCGGCTACCGGTAAATAGTATGCCATGGTGCTGCGTGCCATGAACGAAGCCCAATATGCTTTTGGCAAATTGCCAATGGACCTTCGTGGGTGCATGCATGAACCGACGAGCAGTGTTGACAGCGAAGGCAATATCGGGTCGAGTGAGAGTAAGACACTACAATGTGCCCACGGTACTACGATAAAGTGTCGAGTCCGAAAACAACGCGCCACAATGGGTAGATGGAGAATATCCAAGCCTGCTATACATGGGGTGGCGACAGACTTTGCATCTTGCATTTTTGCTCAAGCAAGAAGATCCGCTGCGTATTTTGTTTGGAGAAGAAGAATACCATCTGAAGTGCGTTGTAGTTCAATCCTAAGAAAAGAATGGAGATTACCCAAGTCTTTGATAGCAAATTCTTTTTGTGGAGACTCTAGGAGAGCAGATAATGGCGTTGTAGGGTATCCTATAAGAATGATGTTGTTGACATAGACGAGCAGGAAGATGTTGTATTGGGCTGTATGCAATATGAATAGTGATGAGTCAGCGGTAGAAGCTACAAAACCTATTGAGACGAGAAAAGTACTAAGACGTTGGTGCCAGGCATGGAGTGCTTGTTTCAAGCTATAGAGAGATCGTTTCAGGCGGCAGACATGATGAGGATGGTGGGGATCAACAAAACCTGGCAATTGATCCATGAATATTTCTTCGGTGAGATGATCATGGAGGAAAACATTCTTAACGTCTCGCTGCCCGAGTTGCCAACCACGTGAAAATGCAACCACGAGAACTATGTGAACCGTGACATGTTTCACCACCGGACTGAAGGTTTCATGATAGTCGAGTCCCCGCTATTAATGAAAGCCCTTTGCGACTAATCCGGCCTTGTATCTTTCAAAAGAGCCATCTGCACGAAGCTTGACCCGAATGACCCATTTGCAGCCAATGGGTTTATAGTGTTGAGGAGATGGTACAAGCTCCCATGTCTAATTTTTTAGTAGTGCGGTGTACTCTTGGGCCATAGCTGCTTACCAATTTGGGTCTTTTACCGCCTCACCGTAACAAGATAGTGGGGATGGGATTGCTACCGAAGTGGCAAGTGCATAGGTATAATCCTTTTGCACATGTCGGCGAGGAATGGTGCTATCTTGAAGTCCGGTCACCATGGGGTGGGTTGGTGGAGCCGGTTGTGGTGGCGGATCGCTAGTCCGCTAGATTGTGGTATGTGGGATAGTTTCAGCGGTAAGAGAGGGCACTTTTGGTTGTAGTTGGAGATATACTGAGCAAGAGGTGGTGGGATTGCTGTGTACAGGTGTCGATATGTGGGATGCATCGGTCCTTGGCTCCTGCATATGTGAATTATCATGTTGTAAATGTGTCAATGGGGGAACATAAAGAGGTAACTCTAATGATGCTGGTGGAGACACATTTAACGATACGTCGGTAACAGGAATAACAAATGGAAAAATAATCTCATCAAAAATGGCGCCTGCAATTGTATAGAACCGTCGTTGTTTTAGAGAATAGCAGCAATAGCCCTTCACACCCGATGGATATCCCAAGAAAATACACCGATGTGACATGGGCTCTAGTTTGTGCTTAGCATAGGGTTGTAGGATCGGGGTACACAAGACAAGAAAAAACCCGAAGATGCTCAATGGGTGGGGCGTTAGAAAAGAGCATTTCCCGTGGGGAGCGCTGCTGGAGAACATGAGTAGGCAATTGGTTGATAATATGAAGTGCACTTTCAAAATCAAAATCCCAAAAATAAGAGGGAATAGATGCATAGTGCATTATAGCTAGACCCATTTCAACAACATGCCTGTGTTTGCGCTCAGCCGAACCATTTTGAAGGGCCAGGCGAGGACAGGATGTCCATTTGTAAATGCCAAGCTCCCGTAGCAATTTATTAAAAGATGTAGAAAGAAATTCTCCGGCGCAATCACTTTGGATAGCTTTAACTCGAATATTGAGCTAGTTTTCAACAAAGTTTAGAAAGACCACGAAGATATGTAAAAATTGATCACGAGGGTTGAAGACATAGAGCTAGGAAAATTTGGAGTAATCATCAATAAAGCAAACATAATATTTATTGTTTTGATGAGATGTCACAGGAGCCGGCCCCCAAATGTCAAAATGAACTAATTCTAGGGGAGCCGTGGACCTATGAAAAGTGGGAGGATGAGGATAACGATGACTCTTGCTAGATGCACAAGCTGAACAATTTGGTTGAATAACCGACGATTTATTGAACATGAGAGAAATAGTGGAATATGCAACATGGCCTAAACGATGATGCCAATGGACAAGAGAACTGGATTGAGATAGGTGATAGGCTGAAGGAGAAAACTTGGATTGTCCTAGCATTTGATAGAGTCCTTGATAAGGTTCCCTTGGAAGAGAATCTTACCCATATGGCAACACTTCACGAAAAAACAATTAGGTGAGGCAATGAAATCACAATTGTTTTCCCGTGAAAACTAACGAATGGAAAGTAAGTTTTTCTTTATAGAAGGAACAACTAGGACATTAGACAAATGAAATTTTGGGAAACAAGAGTACCAGTACGGGTTATTGAGAGGCTAGACCCATTACCTATGGTACCATGTTGGTTGCTTGTGTAGGGCTGAAGAGAAGACAATTGAGAAGGATTGTTTATGACGTGGTGTGTTGCATCGGAATCTGGATACCACAGGTCTGAAAAAACTGATGGGGGTGGTGGAATTTTAGTAATATGGAGCCGTGGTACTGAATTTAAAGATTAGGGTGGAAGCCCGCGATCACGGCACACATTGGCTCGGTGGCTAAAGCGATCGTAAAGTTGGCATCGAACATTACCTTTTCTTTGATTCCCGTAATTGCCTACATTTGGTGAGTAATTTGAGGCTAAATTTTGTGGGCCAAAGTGCTGCTCACTTGTTGCACAAGCCATTGTGACCTATCCACGTGAGAAGGAACCCGTTGTGGTGCTTGGTGTGCTGTCTGCGTCATGAACGCTGCTGGAGGGGAGATAATGGGCTCAAGCAAGTCAAGCCATGCCTCATGAGCCAAGAGCAACCCATGTAGAGACTCACGTGTAAAGGATCGGTATTGACTTTGAACGGAGATCGATACTATTGAACTTTGATATTCCGCTCCGAACCCCCCTAAACAAGTGAGTTTGATATTATTATGAAGAGATGTTCTCACCAATCGAGGCAAGTTGATCAACAAGGAAGGCTATTTGTTGAAGATATTCGGTGATTGTTTGATTTCCCTTGCGGAGAGTCCGAAGTTGCATTCATAGATGTGTGGCACGAGCACCGTTACGTGCCACCTATGATTGAGCTAAGAAGGACCATACGGCTACCGAAGAGTCCAAATTGGAGAGTCGTGCAACGATGTTGTCGGCTATGGAATTGAGAATCCACCAGAGGGCAATTTGATCTCGAGTAAACCATGTTTCATATGCTGGATTTGGTGAACTTTTGATGACACCATTCTCACTAATTTCGGTGATAGTATGTGGAGGGCATGGCTCGGTTCCATCCATAATTGATAGGAGTCCACCGGCTCGGAGAAAGGGGAAGAGGCATGCCTTCCATATGATGAAATTGTCTCCGGTTAATTTGATACCAACTGCAGGACCCGTGATTGATCCCGATGAGCCTCCCGTGGAAGGGATGAGAGGACACAGTGGGACAACATGCTTGATGAGGTCCGTTGGATTATCAACACTTGGGATTGGGTTGCTTGTTGCTTGATTGTTAGCAGCAGTGCTTGGGGAAGGTGGGGTGATGGATGAATTTGATTCGTTTGCCATTTATGCTTTCAAATGATATGGCTCTAATACCATGTAAAAAACAATGAACTAGCAAGAAGAGATTGAGTGGCAATTGCCAATAAGTACTTTGTGTTTCATTGATAAGATTTTTGTACATACTTTGGCTATGCAGTGTGGTGTCTTTATATAATACAAGCTAGAGCTACAGAATCAATGAAGGACACAATCATGACCTCTTTTCTTTGGAAAGAATTGATCTTGATTGATGAGTAATTGGTGGAGAGATCACAACTGATTGAGATTGCGCTTGATGAGCAAGCAATGAAGAGATTGTGGCCGTCCGAGATTGTGATTGATGAGCAAGTGATGGAGAAATTATAGCAGAATCGGGACACGTCATCGTTTCCTTTGACACATAGGATTTTTATTCGCCATATCTTTTGATTCCAAACTGTAGAATCTCTGCTGCATTTTATTTTTGGTCGTAATCCAAAAAGGAATGTTTTTCACTTGGTGTACAAGTTCAACCGTTTTTGGCATCGAGACGCCTTTTGAATCAATCCCTTCGGAGAAACGATAACAATCCAACACAAGCCTCTCTGTTCCGATCGATGTCAAAGATGTCACGGAAATGATCTTTGGAAGACATATTCCCACAGCAAGTGTCAAGCCAAAAAGTGTATCGGCTTTCCATTTCTCTCACAAATGGGATTCATGTGAACAATGAACTCACTCCCACTTAGCCCAAGTTTACCTTCAACCACCGCACCCCCGAGCAAATATAGCAACCACCACTTTCGTCATCACCATTTCTTTTTTGTGGTTAAGAACGAAGGATCCGAAAGCAAAAGAAGTTGCTTGGAAGAGGAGTATTGAGATTTGCTTTACCCGAACTTATGCAAGAGGATAGAGAAAAGGTTCACTAGTCAATCTGGAGTCAATGCATGCGGAACCATTGGATCATGCAATTAAATAGAGAATCGATTATATAACAGGTCTTTGGGTGATTATTATGCTAACAATCTATTTCGGACCACAAAAAATAAATAACAATTAATTAAAAATTACGTATATATATGTTTTAATTGCTGGATGTGGATTCATTCTAAAACTACATATATGTGTTTCAAATTATGTGATGAAATTCATTCGTGACAAATTCTTAAGTGGGAATATTTCTTTTTATCTTTTGTTGTGGATAGTAATGATTTGATTGCCTCGGGTTTGGTTCAATTCATATGCTGAAGGCATTAAGTGTCAAGTTAATAATTTTCATGCTTGATATCCTTTGTTACATGAATTCGGTGTATAGAATATAGCAGTTTATTTCACAGGAAACTTAGTCCATCCGTATGAAGTTAATCAAGTGGTTGAATTGTGAAGCAAGGCGGGACATCATCATTCGAAAAATTGTCCAAAAAATTCTAAATTTTTTTCATTAGTATCATTTCAATTTTAAACCTTTCAACTATGCGAATTTAATGCTAAACATTTTATATTTGTGTCAATTGTGTCTATCTAGTTAATTTTGGTCAGAAATCACCGACGTGGCTCTCGTCGACGCCGATATGAACATTTTTTTTCCTCACTTATAATAAAATTGATGGCTTGCGGGCTTTGTTGGAACAGAAAACCCTAGTGACTTCATCATTCGAAAAGACTCTTCTATCCTTTTCTCGGAAAGGAGGACAGATATATAATATGAGCCCAAATAAGTACTCATAAACACTAGGAAGAAAAACGATTAAACCTAGTCGGTCGTCTCCCTCGGAGAAAAAGAGAAATTTGCTGGTCTATGTGTAACGGCCTTGGGCCCCATGCGCTTCCGCTGCGCCACTTTGCAAGATATTGTCCACTTTGGACACACAGTCCTCACGGTTTTGTTCCTCCGAGCGTCGCCCATACAACGCCCGGAAAACGCGTCTTGCAAATCTAAGGGCACCCAAGCCTTATAAACAAGCCCAAGACTCCCCTCCTAAGCAATGTGGGACAAGGGGATATCACATAATCCCCCCCTTAGCGGCACAACGTCCCCGCTGTGCCCTCGGCGGCACCAGCGAGCGCCCACTATGGTCCACACATGCTGTCGGAAGTCGGCTCTGATACCAATTGTAACGGCCTTGGGCCCCATGCGCTTCCGCTGCGCCACTTTGCAAGATATTGTCCGCTTTGGACACACAGTCCTCACGGTTTTGTTCCTCCGAGCGTCGCCCATACAACGCCCGAAAAACGCGTCTTGCAAATCTAAGGGCACCCAAGCCTTATAAACAAGCCCAAGACTCCCCTCCTAAGCAATGTGGGACAAGGGGATATCACACTATGTGAACAGAGGAAAAGGATAAAGCTAGAGACAAAGTTCCAGGTCTATATGCTTTTCTTGCTCATCACTAATTTACACATTGATTCGGAAAAGCGTAGGTATTGATCTAATCTTTTAAAGATTAGTGATTATTAAAACTTTGAGTAACTTCGCCTCGCTTCGCTTGCGTGTGCCTGGTGCCTCGCCCGCGCTTTTCGCCTTTTGACTACACTGATTGTGCATGCTATCGTGGACCTCGGAATCCTTTGGATGTACATCATAGAGAGGGTATTGCCTGGTAAAGGGCAAGAAAAAGATACCTTGCTAATTGAGGGTGCAAGGCCTGCAGGTACCGATATCTTAAAATAAGGATGGCATCCGTGAAGAGCCTGCCGTCTCTATATATTATATGGTCAGACTGCAGAGGCCCTGTAGAAGAGCAATCTCGCTTCCCTTGGTGATGTTACAAAGGATTCAAGTTGAAATTATAAGATTTTTAAATTTTGTTATAGGTAAAGTACTTTCTTCTTCAAAATTGGAAGCTGTACTTTCATGAGACACCAAGTACCTAAAAGTAAACAATGAAGAGGTTATGTTATACCATTTTGACGGATTGGCTTAATTTTTAAGTTGTTTCCTTATATTAGTAATTAGAACATCAGTCCATGTGCATGAGATAAGTCTTTGGTGCCTGAATCAGTGATGCTTGGCTGCACTAAGATTCATACCATTTTCCAATGAGACTTGACTCAAGACAGTTTCTTGAAGTGTTTTTGTTCGAATCTAAGCAAATACAGACTATATAGTTGCTTTCATATGTGCATCTCAAGATACAGAATGAGTTGCATGTTGCTCTGCAATGCTAGCTCTTTGAAAGTCGAGCTTCATGCTGTTCGGTTGGCGTGTGCTAACATCATTATGTATCCTTGTTTGCCAGCTCGAAAAGATCATTGATGAGCACAAGTCAAAGATACGTAACATTGAATGAGCTCTTGAAGTGGCTAAGGTATTTATATCTACATGTTCTGTTTTGTGTGGCTATGGTATTTATATCTACATGCTCTGTTTTGTGTTATTGAAACCTGAGACGACCCTCCTGTGATATCCTTTGTGCTTTCCAGGAGGAACTACTGAAGGCACAGATTGAAGCTGCTTCAAAGCATAAGGAGCTGACTGAGGCACAAGACCTGAACCGTCGTTAAATCTTAAAACAGTTTTTTCTCTGTTGCGGTGTTTCTTTTGTTTGACAGACCTCTTTTTAAATAGTCTTTTCAGAATTGATCTTGAGAATAACATTCGTTTTCAAAAATCTCCATAACTAGGTAGCACAATAGTGGTTTTCCATGCTTGTCTGAAAATTTGAAAGAAGTTAAACTAGAACATGTCTTTGGGTGATATTCTAATGATAGGTAGGAAATGATGATATTGAAATTGATTAACTCTGTGAAAAAGATTTCCAATCACAATATTTCACTGCTCTTCACATTATATGATGTGCATGCGAGCATATTTACGTGGATGGTACTTGGTTAATCTTGGAAACATGATTTTTGAAGATTCAAGAATCATCTTGTGCTAAATTACGCAGGTGAATGACTGTATGATATGATCAATCTTGGGCCTCACCATGTTATATTCTCTCTATCATCTCTAGAAGTTGATGCATTTCATTTTATGCTCAGGTTCATGGTGCATGGCTCCCACATTGGCTGGCGGTACATCTTTCTCAATTTCAGGTAGTTCTTGTCTTGTGCTATCTTGGTTCATAAGAGCTGTTATTGTGATGTGATGATCATTCACTTTCAGTCCTTCATCGTGTTGCACTGGAATGTACATGGAAAACCTGTGATGAATATTATTATTCAGAAGGTACGGTTTATATTGCCAAGTTGTGAGTATTGTAATTGGAAAGGGTCATCCCTCGGTTCACAGTACTGTCATTGCCAAGTTGTGACTTTGTGTTATTTACTTTCTATGCTTGACCATGGAGAAGATTTCTCAATCTGCAAAGTGGGCTGAACCTCACCTTGAGACAATGAAGATGGTAAGCTATCTTTTTCTTGGGAATGTTGATGGTGTATTGATCTGATCACTGATCTAGCTCTGCTTGAAAGTTAAATGAGCATGGTGGTTCATATACTAATCGTACATGCTAAATATCATTACTATAATCAGAAATTATTCATATTCCCTTTTTCTCTGAAGGAGTGGATTGCAGCATTAAAGGAGCACTACTTGACAGTAGAAACCTCTTTCAAGCGGCATCTGCATTCTCTGGCTACAAAAACCCTTGAGGTTTGTGAGTCATCTAAGAGTGCTCTGGCTCCACACTTGATTAATGTTAAGGAAGTTGACGATCCCTATTACCAGGTGGATAAGATATGAGATCCCTTGTTTCTTCATCTTGTTCAAACATCTATGTCAAGGCTATTGTCCTGTTCTGCAGGAAGTGAAGAAGTTCAGCAAGCCACATATCCATACCATTGGTGTTGTGACAAAACCTCATGTTGATAAACTAAGGTTGACCTTGAAGCCATACACAAAGGAAGCGGTTCGTGTCTATGGGAAATTCTTAAAGTCTGCTTCAAGTTATCACCATCAGGTACTGGTGCATGTACTGATTTGACAAGACAACATTCTATATTCCTGTATGGTCATGATTTTGAGATGGTCGTTCATACTTGGTTGAGTTGTTTACTGTCAAATTCCTTTTACATTTTTGGCTATTCTTGATTGATTTGTCCAGCTGCGAGATATTATATGCTTCTTTAATCCTAAATGTTGCCTCTCGTTCCTCTAGATGAAGCCTCTTTGAATGAGTTGGCTGTGCCTTTCTTAGAACAGAAAGAGTTTTCAGCCTACCTCGACTATGATTGTATCGATCAATTTTTTTTTTCTTTCCGGTTGAACAATGCCTCCTGGTTTTTCTATGTTGGTTAATATATACTATCTGCACATATTGTGACTAGTTCTAATTTCTTGTAAGCTACAAGCCGTTATTAAAGAGACACTGAGAAAGCATGAGTTGACAACACCGCTTGCAACCGAGGAGTTTGCGGGGTTTGCGGTATGTTTTCATGAGTTGCTCTCTTATCACAGTTTTTCAAATTTTTACTGTGATAGTGACTTCCCTCGTTAATAATTTCCTTAATCAATTGTATTTAGGCATCTGCTTTAATAATCATTATTCTCTCGGAGTTTCTCTCAGCCTTGGTTGGGTGAGCTTCATATCATCTATTTATCCCCTACGAGTTTGCTAAATTGCTTTATTTGGTTGTCGCCTATTTCGTAGTTGAGGATGAACTGTTTTCTAGTTTAGTTTTCTACACTGAGATTGATATTCCATTTGTATATTTTCTGCAGCAAAAAAGCCAAGAAATCTGCATGAAATGCTCGAAAGAATCATCAGAAGCATGAGGTATAAACTGACAGACTGCACAATTTCTAAATGTAGCATAAGTGGTTCATTCAGAGAAATATGGTCGTAACTGTGATGGTTTGTTGTATGATCACATGTTCATAGTTGAATTTCATGTCATATTGAAGAATTGGCACTTCATGCGAGCATTCACCAATAGTTCATGGTATGAATTTTTTTGTGGCTTTCCTCCAGGGTGAATGCTCACTCAGATTGTTTCACAGATGTGGGTTCCTGCATGTCGTGTGGCTCTCTCCGGTTGTGAAGTCTTATTCTCGTGAATGATCTTTCAGTTTTGAAGCATTCTGTTTATTGTTTACATGAAAACGAAAGCTTGAAAAGTTTCCACAGGAAAAGGTGTAGTTTTTTTTAGGGCAATTCAGGACTTCATGCACCCTTTGCGCAC
Organism: Rhodamnia argentea; assembly: GCF_020921035.1. Taxonomy (NCBI): domain Eukaryota; kingdom Viridiplantae; phylum Streptophyta; class Magnoliopsida; order Myrtales; family Myrtaceae; genus Rhodamnia; species Rhodamnia argentea. The sequence goes on along the minus strand of NC_063153.1, from coordinate 30,287,994 downwards.
TGTGTTTCATGTCAGGGGTGTAACTTAAACATTTTCTTCTAGAGATGTTACTTGACATTTTTTTCTGATGAGTTTCTTGAGAATGAGTGGGACTAGGAAGTTGCTCTCATGCGTCTAAGATGAATTCTGCTATTTATAGCTGAAAACATGCGATCGGAACAGATAATTGCTGAAACATTTGCTCTTACTTGGATCAGCAGAGTATAATATGGACTGAGCATTAACGACATCGAGCGTAAGTAACATCGGACACACGTTATTTCCAGCCTTTTTAGCAATTATGGAGAACCCGCATAGCCCAATGATCTTTTAAGTATTTTTCCAGCAGTGAAGCTTCCTGAATCTTACTTTTTTGAGCCGGAAGAGATGAGTCATAAAAGTTGATAAAGCTCGAAAACTCTCACATCCAAGCTTTATATGATCTTTGAATTTTCAAATTGAGGATTATGACTGGTTTGTTGAAACAAATCAATAATATCAGGATGGTCACCATTACAAAAATGAATAGAACGAAATAAATAAAATTTAAGAGAGTTCATTACATACATAACCACGTACATTACAAATTATATTAAACTCGCACAAGATTGAGTAGCTACCTGTCATCCTTTGTTTTGTTAGTTGTCTTCTTCCAATTTCTTTGATGGGGAAAAAGGAGAGAGCACGTGCCATGTGCTCTGCCTCAAACGGCGTCCAGAAGGAGAGAGCACGTGCACGTGCTGCCCTTTCACACACAGGTGAAGTTCCCCGAAACTTGCTTCCTTGAGATTGGTGGTCAAAGAAATTTTGTCTTGAGACCCACGACACAAATTATAATATGTCGTACCCGCTTTACTTTGCACTAGCCTCTCTACCTGTCCCCTAACGATCGGCTTCATAGAGCTCGGACATCTGCTTTTGCTGAACTGGTGCCACTTTGGTGCTTCATTTTCTCTGCGACCGGTTGAGATGGAAGGGTGCGACTATGAAGTTTTCTTGAGTTTCAGAGGACCGGACACACGCACGGGCTTCACTGATCATCTCTATACCCGTCTCACAGATGCAGGAGTCGGTACATACAGAGACGATGAAGATCTCCGCATCGGTGAAGAGATCGGCCCGGATCTGCTTGGAGCGATTGAGCAATCGAAGATCTCCATACCCATCTTCTCTAAAAATTATGCTTCAAGCAAATGGTGCCTGAAGGAGTTGACCAAGATGGTGGAGTGTCGGAAAAGGAATGGACAGGTAATCATGCCCATTTTCTACTATGTCAAACCATCCGAGGTTCGATACCAAACCGGAGATTATGGTGTGGCGTTGCTTGAGCACGAAAACAAGAAGCGAGAGGGTGATGAGACCATCCACAAATGGAGAGCTGCTCTCAATGAGGTTGGAGGGTTAAAGGGATGGAACGTAGAAAACGTGGCTAACAGGTACCTCGTTATCTTCCAGCCTTGACTGACGCCATGATACAGGAGACCATGAAATTCGGGTACAATGGCTTCTCTGTTGAAAATGTCCTTCCTTTCTTTTTTTAAACTTGGAAAAATTGTGTCTATGCCGGTTCCCTTTTTTGGAGTAGTGTGCCAACAATCTAATCGGACATTAAATCTTTAGGACACAAACTGTGAAACGATTTTTTTTGCGTATTTATGTAGTGAGTGGCATATTAATATTCGTGAAAACTAACTTATGTTGTATGCTGAAAATTGTTGGATCACTTGTTTATTATTCATAACAGTTAAGACATGTTCCATATGTCAAAGAAGAAGCTATTTTTGAGGAGGAGAAGCTTGTTTACACATCAGAGGCACCCGTAAACATAAATCAGTCTTTCTTCCTCTTATTAGCAAGTTATAGTGATAACCTACTGTACTTCGACCGTCGCATAATTGTTTGAATGTTGCATAATGTTTGAGCATCTGTCATAACTTCGTTCTTCCTCATGAATGCACTGCGGTATGTTCCATTTGCAGTTACACTTCTTGTCACATTTCGTGTCTTCCAGAGACTCCGATCAATTCCCGGTGTCATAGATTTCTGCTCGTCTCTTCTAACGTACTTTCTACTTTTCCTTGGCCCTTCTCATCATATTTTGTCAGGCACGAAGGACAACTAGTTAAACAAGTCGTTACTAGCATTTTAAATGAGCTGAAGAAGGCCTATTTGGTGGTTAGTGACTTCTTGGTTGGCATTGAGGACAGTGTGAAAGAAGTTCTGGGGATGATAGGCACTGATACTGATGATGCAAAGATCGTGGGAATCCACGGAATGGGTGGCATCGGAAAAACTACTCTTGCCAAAGTAGTCTACAACAAACTTTCTCGGGACTTTACTGACTGTTGTTTCCTTGCTGATGTTAGAGAAACTTCACATTCAAAAGGAATTGTGTGGTTGCAAACTCAACTAATCTCGAACCTCTCACAACAAGCATATACAAGAATCATCAACATGGACGAGGGAATAAAGACAATAGAAGATAGATTTTCAAGGAAGAAAGTTCTTATTCTTCTTGATGATGTTGATGAAAAGAGTCAATTAACTACACTTTTGGGGAAGCGAGGTTGCTTTGGTCCAGGAAGTAGGATACTTGTAACAACAAGAAATGCAAATATTCTGCGTGCATTTGGAGTAAAGTTGACTTATTCAATTGGTGTTTTGGATCCCAAAAGATCCCTTCAGCTATTCAGCAAGCATGTTTTCAGAAAAGATCACCCCCCAATTGAGAAAATGGAACAATCTAGAGAAATTGTGAAGATAGCCCAAGGTCTTCCATTGATCCTAGAGGTTATGGGTTCAACGCTATTAACATGTGGACAAACAGAAGAAATGTGGGATGATTACTTGGTAAAGTGGAAAAAAGGTCACATTGAGAGTTTTAGAAGTAAGTTGATGATTAGTTATGAAGCATTAGATCCAAGTCAGAGACAAATATTTCTTGATATAGCTTGTGTTTTTGATGGATATGATAAAAGTTTAGTAATATACATGTGGAGAGACTGTGGTTTATGCCCAACAGAAGGTCTTGAAGTTCTTCAGTTGATGTCATTGATTAAAATCGGAGAAGATAATAAGCTGTGGATGCACGATCAGCTCAAAGATCTCGGTAGAGAAGTAGTTTCTCAAGAAAGTGGTGGCAAATTACATAAGCAAAGTAGGGTGTGGAATGATGACGACATATTGAAGATGCTACTGAGAGAGAAGGTAAATCCTAGATCCGATTTTCTTTGTATATGAGAATTCACAATTTAGTAATTAGAGGCACTCTTCCCTTCAGTGAAAACAATCACAATTGACTCAACATATAGAATTTTAAAATTTCCACATAGTTTAAAACATTCACGGATTGTTAAATTCATTAAAGCATGTCGGTGCTCTCCAAATTGGTCTACAAGAATGATGAGACCGAACTTAGTATATTTACATACGCCCAATTTTCTGGATACGAACTTTGCCTCAAATTCAAAGATGACCTAGATTGTTCTCTTAATTAGCTGACGGCATCCTTCTTTTCAATTAACTTTTCTTGTTTGCTCATTTAGAGAAATGCAAAGCTCGAAGCCCTCCGCTTGAAGTTTGAGGAAAGGTCAGAATATCGTTCCACTATGGATGGATTTGCACTGCTACCATATCTAAGGTTCCTTCAGGTGGATAGCAGACGCCTCGCTAATGAGAAAGCCGGTCTTTTTTTCTCCCAAGCTTCACTTGTTTTGCATAACTTGATTACGACCCCAATGGACTTTTTACTGAGCGAGAACCAACTCCTTCCGAGTTTAAGATGGCTCTCTTGGCATTGTTTTCCTCGGCAGATACTCAAGTTAAGTAATTTTTCTTTGACAAATTTGGTCGTTCTTGATTTTTCATGGAGTACAATTACTCACGATTGGGACGGATGGAGACATATTAAGGTACCCTCAGCTCTAAATAAGTCTTCTTATTAGTGTGTTCATTATCTTCATTTAACGTATTTACCGACAATTGTCTTGTTGGTCTTACAGAGAGCTAAGAAATTAAAAGTTCTTGACCTTTCGGAGTGTTGCCACTTGACCAAGACTCCTGATTTCTCTGGGCTCTTGATGTTGGAGAGATTGATTCTCGAACACTGTTACAGATTGACTGAAGTCGACTCGTCAATCGGTCAACTAAAGCGCATGGTTTTCTTGAATTTGCGGTATTGTGGGGCTCTTCATTATCTGCCAAATGAGCTGGGTGGATTGCCATCTCTCACAGAACTTCTCCTTGACCATTCTGATATACGAGAAATTCCTGATTGGTGGGGTACAGAAAACCTGGGAAATCCTCACGTTCAAACTTCACCATCAGCAAAAGCAGGGGATTCACTCAATTGTTTAACTTCGCTGGTGACACTTTCATTAGACAGGACACTGATTACTCACCTACCCGACTCCATTGGATCGCTGACAAATCTCGAATGCTTATCTTTGAAGGGATGTAGCCAAATTGAGAAACTTCCTTACTCCATTAAGGAATTACGATCATTGACCGAGTTAGATCTATCCCATATAGGACGCACCGACTTACCTGACTCTATGGAAAGTTTGGAGAATCTAAAAGCATTGAAGTTATGCATGTATGAAAGTGCGGATGTATCATCCCTACCTAAACTTCCAGAAAGCTTGACTTCTCTGGCATTCTTATCTCTTAGGCAAATAGCCTTTCCTGATCTTTCCAACTTGATCAATCTGAAGCTACTGATGTTATTCGTCGCCACAGTGCTTGAGATCCCTGGCCCATCTGAGTTGGCGTGGCTTGGGAGATTAACCAAATTGGAAGTCTTGACCTTGGGTTTTCCACGCATTACAAACCTACCTCCTGAGTTAGGTGCGCTTCCTCACCTGAAGACTCTTCAACTTTTCAATTGCTTTGCTCTGGAATGCATTCCACAGATTCCCTCTGGTGTCACAAAACTTCATATTGGAGATTGCCGGTCACTAACCACACTTGATATCTCATATTTGAAGAACCTATCAGAACTCTATGTCTTGGGATCACCTGTAGAGGATCTTTATGGGAGTGAACTTTCAGACAATCTGGAAGAACGGAAGATAAGTAGGGACTATGGGGTCGGTTCACGAATAAGTTTTATGGAGATGTTGTTTCAACAGCACGGACTACAACAACGTGGCTGTTTAAACTACAATTGTGCAATTGAGTTCTTGTGTTAATGAAAGGGACGACTAGTTAAGATTCAAGATCATGAATATAAAAAGTACGATCGTGTTCTCAATGTGTATGAGCTATTCCCAAATTCCTAGAGTTTTACAATTTTTTTTTATCCCTTAAGAGAGGGCATTTGCCATCATATTTACTTATTGAGAGAACTTCATACCGTATGAGCATAAATGGTATAGTCTTTAGGGATCAAGTTAAACAAACCTCAAATTATGCTCACTTCATCTGAATCTGTAGTTGTCCAGCTCGATTCTTTCTCATGTTATGTCTTGCGTTTCGTCAAACCCCAATCTTTCTTCATCATATGAAATCTCCGTGCTTATGCGCACTGTAATTCCATTTGACGATGATATACTCTATTAGCAAATCTCTTTTGCTTTGTGGTGATCTTTCGAAATTGCTTGCAGCTATTACCAGGGCATCCCTGAGGCTGTCAGACTGAGAGCAAAGAGGCGGATGTGCATGCTGATCCAGAATGACTAACAAAAATAATCGGAATTCCCTGTGTTTGCATAGGATTCTTAGTCCCGGAATCTTTTGATTCCTAAAAGTAGAATATTGGCTGCTTTTTTCTCTTTGGTTATAATCCAAAAAAGAGTGATTTCACTCTGTGTACAGGTTCAACCCTTTATGGCAATCCAAATGCCTTTGATTCAGGGATGAATTATTATTCGATCATGGCTATAATTATCGGTAACGGTCACTGGATTTATAGCAATGACTTGCTGCAAATATTGAAAACTGAGGAGAAAAACTAATTCAGTCTAATTTCTTGTTGCGAATCTTGCGAAATTTTCCATTTTACTTTTACTTAATGTGAAATGCTTATAGATCATTGACATCCATAACCGTAAATATGTGTGAACAAGTAAGCTGACATGGGGTCCCCTTGGCATAGACCCCTACCACTAGCGAAAAACCCATGAAGCTCTCCGTTGATAGAAATAGAGAACTTAGGAGTCATGACACAAGTCATAATAAGGTTGGTAAAGCCAACCGGGAATCCAAAAGCGTACAAGACTAGTCGGAGGAATTCCCAATCGACAATGTCGTAGGCTTTCTTGAAATCTACCTTAATAGCACATTTTGACAGGTAAGGATCGTGATGAAAGCCACTAAACAACTCCTGTGCTAGAAGGATATTGTCACCGATACGGCGGCCTTTAATGAAGGCATTTTGCATTGGGCTAATAATAGAAGGAACAACACCACAGATCCTATTAGCCATAATCTTGGTGATGCATTTGTAGATTGTGTTACAACAGGCAATGGGTCCGAAATCGCTCATAGCACTAGCATTTGGAACTTTAGGAACTAAAGAAAGAATGGTGGCATTGACTTCCGAAGCGAGCAACCGAGTGTTGAAGAAGTCCTAGATTGCAAGGACAACCGACTAACCAATAATGTCCCAAGCAGCCTTAAAGAATTCCACATTAAACCGGGATAAGTACACCATGAGTGCCATAACTTGTGTACAGCGTTCACTTGAGTGCCATAACTTTCAAAACGTTCACTTAAGTGCCATAACTTTCAAAAATCGTTTATTTGAGTGCCATGTTGGAGTAAAATCGTTCACTTGAGTGCTACAACAACTTTTCTTGTGTGCCACGTCGCCTTTACGGCGTGCTATGTCATCTTTCCGGCGAGCCACGTCAACTTTTCCGGTGTGCCACGTCAGCTTTTTGGCTGCCACATCAATTTTTTTGGCGTCCATGTCAACATGGCACTCAAGTGAATGATTTTTGAAAGTTCTAGCACTTAAGTGAACGTGTTAAAAGTTATGGCACTCAAGTGAAGCCATACAAAAGTTATGTCACTTCTAGTGTACTTTTCCCCATTAAACCCATCTAGTCCCGGGGCTTTATCTGTAGCTAGAGAAAATAGAGTAGTATGAATCTCACTAGCGTAAACGGGGTGAGCTAGAGAGGAAATATGATGGTGACTCAAGGGGTGTTCAATCACGGACTTGATATCTTGAATATAAAGGCCGAGATGCAGAACTTGAGGAGGACAGCAGCTCCTCATAGTAGGCGACAATGTGAGAATGCACCCGTGACGGTTCGGTTATAACAATTTCGGAGCTATCCGTTACAGAAAGTAACCTATTGCGGAGTTGCCTTTTATTCACATAATGGTGAAAATACTTGGTGTTCAAATCTCCCTCCTTTGACCACAAGACCCAAGATTTTTGTTTATAGAAGGACTCTTCCCGCAGCCGAAGTGTGGAGAAGTGGGTATGGCGATCCTTCTCAATACTAGCCAGGCCCCGATTAAAAAGGTCTAATTGCGTAACGGCTTGTGCCGAGTCAAGAGCTTCTCTGGCCTCCATGGTTCGATTTGAAATATTCAAGAAAAGCTGTCTATTAAACCGCTTAAGGCGCCTTTTAAGGATTTTAAGCTTAGTGCACACCCGAAACATAGGAGTCCCATGAATGTTAGTATCCAAAATATGGCTTACCAGGGGCAAAAAGGACTGATGCGTGATCTAGAAGTTGAAGACCTTGAAAGGCCGCCTAGCATTCGAAGGGGCCAATACCCGGATGATTATGGGGCTATGATCCGATACTCTCGGGAGCAAAAAGAAGGCATCCGAGTAGGAGAAATCGAGGCTCTAGCATGGGTTGATGAGCACTCTATCAATCTTCCTCTATTTGCGAGACTCACCAAAAGAAGAAGACCAAGTAAAACGTTGGCCGGTGTATCTAAGATCCTCTAATTCAGCATCGGTTATGTATTGAGAGAATTCATCATATGAAGGGAGCCACGGATTGGAACTCCCAACTCTGTCTGACCGGTCACGGATTGCATTGAAATCGCCAGCCATTAGCCAAGGGCAATCCACCAACATATCACTACGATGAACAATATCAGCCTAAAGATGACGCCTATTCACAAACGTATGCTCTGCATAGACAGCTGAGAACCAACAAGTCTTGTTTGAGGATAACAAATGTAAATGTCCATGGATAGCTTGGGATGAAGTAGAGAACATCACAAAGTTCGTCAAAACTGGATTCCAGCCAATCCATATTCTACCCCGATCGGAGAAATCATAATTTGCAATCCACTCCCATCTCGGAAGTAAGGCAAGAGAGATATCGGCAAAAAGGGACAAAGTACCTTGGTCTCAAGGATACCGAGACAGAAAAGTTTATTAGTCCTAACAAGGCTTCTAATCTCAACTTGTTTGAGAGGATTCATAAGTCCTCGAATATTCCACACGCCAAAAAAATCACAAAAATAGGGAAGGAGAAGGTTACCACCGTTTGTGGCGATTCAACCTCTTTTTCTTAGAGGTCTTCTTTTTTTTGTACTGGACCCAAGGCTACTATCCGAGGTAGTATTGCCCTGTTGCTGCTCTAATAGAGGGGAGGGGCCAGTGGTAACTTGCTTGCTAGCATTGGGTTTAGCCCCTTGAGAGGCGGCTTATTATAGCCTAGTATTGTGAGGAGGTGGAGAATGAACTTCAACATCACTGCCAACATTACTTTCTTCAACTTCCTCCTCATTTGATTTCATGGAATCAACTAATGCATCTCGAGAGCCCATTATAGGCTCTGGAATGGGAGAGGAATGATTAGCACATCCAAGAGGGCCGAGAAACTTCTGGACCACATCATCAGCAATATCCCGCACAATGGCATCCCCAATATCGGTAGCACTAAGAGGGGAAGGTTACCCCGCTTCCCGCCAACAATACGCCAAACATCCGTAGGTGGATGGGAGGGACCCAGTGGGCGCTGTAAGGCTTCAAATGTTACAAGAGGGACATAGATAGGCTCTGTAGCTGTGGGGGGTATACATGGCCATTCGGAACCGAGGGCTCGGAACCGACCATTTGACCGGCCCGGAATCGGCCCTCAAGGGCCGGTTTCAAGCAGGTTCAAACCCGTTTAATAATAATAAATAAAAAAGAGGGGGGGCGGTGGGGAAAGAGCTGTTGGGCTCTTCTCCCCTCCCCCTCACCCCCCACCCCACAATGGCTCTTTGGGCTGTTGCAATGGCAAGTGCAACCGCCAAATTGGCCCCCCTAATTTTTTTTTTTTAAAGTTAAATAACCTTTCCCTTCTATATAAATTCCTATCCTCCTCCTTTCATTTTTCTCACAAATTCTCTCAATCTGCTCAATTCTCTCAATCTCGCCTCAATTCTCTCAATTAGATTTCCGATGAATTCTCTAAAAAATGGCAAGTGGAAGCAAAAATCTGGGAAAGACCAAGATGGCGATAGGAGATTCTTAGTATCCTATTCCTAGATATGATCCCTGTGAGTATACATATTGGGAAGATGACGATGATAATATCAATGTTGTTCCCATTCTAAACGACGAGCACATCCCAATACAAAAAAGTCTTCATCCTCCTACTAGTGTCGAAGAAACGTTGACGGTAAATGAGCCGGAATGGAAGGGCTGAGAGCGTACATCCGACTTGTGGCTACACTTCGACAAGGTATATGATGAAAGCGAAGGTAAATATAATATAAATTGTAAATATTGTTTGCAAACATACAACTTTACCAAAGGAGACGGCTACGGAACATTTAGTTGGCATCCGACGAAAAAACATCCAACGCAAGCGGGGATCGACACTAGGCAACAACAAATTTTCGGGTATGCCAATCCTAATACTTATCCTTTATTCCGTTACACTAATGCACTTTATAAATAAACATTAGCTGAATATGTTGCTCTTGATCATGCGCAGTTCACTACTGGTGAAAATTTTAATTTGAAATATTTGATAAATACTGCATTGGTTCCGCAAGCACTAACTATTATGAAAACTACTCTTAAACACGAACTTTTGCATTTTTATAAAAAAACAAAAAAAAATCTTTGACAAAATTTTTTGCGGAATTCAATGGACGTGTACATTCAAGTAACGATATTTGGAGTGATCCTTGGCAAATTCATTCTTTTATGGGTATCACATGTCATTGGATAAGTGACGATTGGACCATTCAAAAAAGACTTATTGCATTTCGAGTTTTTGATGAAAAGCATTCGGCTCATAATATTTATAGAATAATTAGGTAAGTTTTAGAAGAATATCATTTGATAAATAAAGTATTTTCAATTGATTTTGATAATGCGGCCGCAAATACCGCTTCCATTCCCGAATTAGAAAATATTTGTAAACCCTCTTTTGGCGAACAATTTTTTCACATTAGATGTGCCTGCCATGTTTTAAATTTATGTGTACAAGATGGTTTACGAACTCTTGAGATTTTTCTTGCCCCAATAAAGGGTGTAATTGAATTTTTATTGAGTCGTGTCCATTTTATGAAAGCATGGGGAAAATTTTGTAAACAACATGGGAGAATGGCAAAAATATTTCCAAAAGATACTCCGACTCGTCGGAATTCTACTTACGAGTTGTTTCGTCAAACTTTTGATTACAAAGATTTATTATGTATATTTATTTCACAAAATATTCCCGAAATTACTTTACTTTCGCAACATTGGGGCGTTTACAAAAAAATTTTAGAATTTTTGAAAATTTTAATGATGCTACTAATACTTTATCTGGTATTTATTATCCTACTACGCATTTATTTTTAATAGAGTATGTCAATATTGGTGGTGTTTTTAGTAAATATGAAAAAGATACTGAATTAGCTCGGACTATTTTAGTAATGCGAGAAAAATGGTTGCATTATTATTTTAAAATTCCTCTTGTCTATTTAGTTTGTATTGTTTTGATCCACGTATTAAATTAGATGGTTTACTAGATTATCCGAATGTGTATTATTATGATTGTTTACATTTGGAAGATGCAATAGATATTTTAATTATACAAGGAGAGGTTAAAGAATCAATAGTAGAATTATATGGAGAATTTTGTAGTAGATATAGTTTAAGTGATTGTGGATCTTTACAATCTATCGCCTCACAAAGCGAAGGCGATGGTTCAATTAGTAGATGGTACAATATGCTCAAGAGTAGACAAAAATAAAATAAAAAGAGGCAACAAGTAATATTTCTAAATTAGAAAAATATTTAACCACTCAATTTGAGTTTCGTGATGCCGAACACAGTAGAGATTTTCAAATCATAGAGTGGTGGAAGAGTCACTCAATCGATTATCCAGTTCTCACCCTCATCGCTCACCAGATATTAGCAACCCCTTCTTCAACAATTGCGATTGAATAAACATTTAACCCTGGAGAATTAGTTTTGGACTCTCGCCGATCAAGATTAAGTCCGGAGTCCGCAGAAGCTCAAGCTTGTGTCGACGATTGGACGAAGGCTAGATTTTGATACCAAGAGCTAGATCGAGAACACAAATTCTTTAGTGAGGATTGTGGAGATACCACCGTCACGGGTACCACAATGGGTAGCGACGATTGACGATGAGGTAAGTTGGGGTTATCAAAGGTAAAAGAACTATATGTGCTTTGATTCTTCAATCCCCAAGAAGATATGTAGGCGCTTAATGATAATTCATTAAATTCAAGCCCATTCCTCGTCTCTCTTTTTTTCCCTCAAATTTTATTACAATGTACAATTTGATTATAATTTATTATGTTTATTTCATTATTTATTATTTTAAAAATTAAATTTAAAAAACAGAACCGGAACCGGAATTGGCCCCTTCAAGGGCCGGTTCCGGTTCCACCTTTTCTAGGAATCATAACCGGCGGTTCGGATGAACCGGCCACGTCTAGTGGGGGGGCACGATAGCCAAAAAGACCACACTTATCACAAATAGCTGGATTCCACTCATATTCTACCTTGACAAAGTGAGAGGTCCCCTCTAGTAATGCCTCAACCAATTTGCGAAGAGGCTACCTAACATTAATCTCAACACGGACTCGAGCAAATGAAATCATCTTCATATTTTCCGTTTGTCGGTCTACATGGAAGGGCTTTCCAATGCTGCTAGTAATAGCAGTTATACCTGGGGCGAACTAGAGGGCGTACAGAATATTCTTTAGTCTAATCCACACTGGAATAGAATCATGAAGATCTTTCTTGAGTACCAATTGCGATGCTACTGTTGCAAAAACATAAGGACCCGAGATACTAAAATAGGACCGAAATCAAGTATTTTCCTATGAAAATCAACATCGTGGATGTGAAAGAAGTAAAAACCATCCTCATTGGCCATAACTTCCACCAAATTGGTGCCCCATAGATGTTTGGCGACCATTTCCGTGAGTCTAAAAGGCATTTTCTTACCCACAAAATAACCAACCAAGCATTCCTTCCACTTCGGATTTGTTGCCTCCAGAATTTCTTTCGAAATTCGGACACAACTCTTCGTGTCTTAAAAAACTATTAATTTTGAAAAATTGCAACCCTTCAAATCCTTAATAACCACTAGACACAATTAATAATTCAAATTCCGCAATGCCTACTTGAACGATTGTTTTGTTAGGACTAAACTGTTAAATTGTTATTATAATTTCAAAAAATAAAAGAAATAATATGCCAATTTTTATGCATGATCGTGCAAGTGTGCCAACTTCTATGTGAGCCTAATAATCGGGCACCGACACACGGGCATAGTAGGGTCTAGCCAACTAGCCCATTGCCTTCATTAGAAAGGCTAGAAAAGCCTTTCATTTATAAAGTGTCTCACACCGTCACATCTTTTTTTATATGGGACAAGAAAAATGTACTTTTTTTTTTACGGACAAACATTAACTCTTATCGACATGGACCCAGGTGAATCATCAATCCATAACGAGAATAAACATGATCATCCCAAGATCAAGTCTATATTGTCTATGTAGAATCTCGGTGTTCTGATCGATGCAAACCGGAATGAGCAAGTCGGTGTCAAGTCTCGGTCATATGGCATCAAACTAATGTTGCATGAGACCACTCCATGATACATCAAATCGCATGTCCAGGCATCCTCATTCCGATTGAGATTAATCCTCCGAAAACCGATCCATTTTGAACAAATCAATCCACAAGCAGGTTAAGGTATGAGATCAAGCATTGAAGTAGAATCAAAACAATGAATAGACCAACATTGAGGCTCTTGATTGAGCCTCAAAGTAAAGTAATCAACTTGTACAAACAAGCAAACATGCAAAGAACGTCTTGGTCTAGAGGCTAGATCTAATTGAGGTTCACTAGTACGAAACTCATAGAGAGAGCTAGGGCAATCACGTATATTAGAGGCAGATTCGGATGTTAGAGTTATCCTAATGTGAACTTATATTAAGTGAGATTGCAATTACCGTTTTACGGTATTAATTTACCGCTTATGAGATTGGTCTAATAAGGTAGGATATAAGGATTCTTAACCAGGCTAATATGGCTTGGTATTGTGTGGGCTGAGTTGAGCCCGACCCCCGAAGAGAGAGGCCCGATCGAAAACTCTATAAATAACGCTCTAATCCCTCCTATAACCCTAATGAACTCATAACAACTTCACATAACGATTGCATACGAATTGGCGTCATTGAGGGGCTATCTCATTAAGCTAGGGATACAAAGAGTCATAGAGGAGAAGATCTTGAGCTTTGGATCATCGTGATTCCGCTTAAAGTGACGATGGATTCCAACCGCATCAAGACCGATAGATCCTAAATCAAGTGCACAAATTCCTTTAAACCATTTTCGTGTTTTTAGATTCTAGCTATGTAGATCCTAGATTGCCATCTTAGGGTTTAGAGCGGCTTACATATGGTATCAGAGCTTCTACAATCTAGATTTAGAACTATTGATTTTTGCCCATTTTCAAAAATTTTATCAAATGAAAATTGATTTTTATCACATTTTTGGGTTCATCTCGTCAAGACGGTTGTTTCGAGTGGTGGCGCACCTCCGGATGAGGCTGCACGCGGCAATACATGCGCCATGCACCTCTTGGATGTCCAAATGTGTGGCGTAGACAACACTGTCTTAGGCGCGTACATTCACGTGCGAGCCAAGCGGTGACCACCCAACGCGCTCGCTATGAGCATGACACATGTTCAAGACACGTGTCGGCGCTACGAGAGGCGGCGTGTACTTCGTGGCTGCCGACATCAACGTGACATCGGCGGGCCACGGCCTCAAGGGTCCGGGTCTCGATTTGACCAAATTTGATTGGGTCGACTTGTTGACCAACCCGACCTACTTTTACTCGGACCGAGTTTTAACCCGACCCGGTTTGGAGGGTTGACCATTAACCGGTCCGACCGGTCAACGATGGGACCAATGTGACCAATCGGATTGGCCATTAGACTAGCCGAGGTACCGCACGTGCAAGTGACAAACTTCAATCGGCGCGTATGAGGGCATCCATGCTTCGTTTGGGGCATTTTTGGTATCCATGCACTCGTATGAATATTCTCTACATTGTGGTATATTTATTTTAAGTGTTTGGAGCTTTTAAAAATAGAAAATGCATAAAGACCCTTACAGCATGTGTGAAATATTATTCTTGTACTTCCACAAGGTTTCAAAAATATTAAGGCTAGTTCAAATGTATATGACCACATACAGCATGTGTGAAATATTATTAAGAGTTGGCATGTGTAAAATTTTAGCATGCATCTATAATGGAGCAATGGTAAAAGCATCGTCCGTGATTTTAGAATAAAGTACCCCTATAATCAAGTATAAAATCACTTGTATATGGTTAATGTGAGACATAAAGATTATATCCTTAGTGTGAGAGAGTTTCAAAGATTTTATTGGGTAGTGACCACCAAAGTGGCACACTTGATTGGGTTTGAGAAATATCGATCTTATATTGTGGTAGGATGTCTCTTGTTCTAATGTGTGGTCATACTCTAAAGGAGGTGATTCCGCATTGGTTCATGGAGGGATACATGTACATTATATGATTGAGGATTGACCAATTCTAGTGATTCATACACCCAAAGATGGTGGTTCATGAAGATTGGAATATTTTTCATGGCCACTATCATGTTGAGAGTTTACAACTGCATGTCATATGTTTTGCCCAAAGGTGATTATGTGATGATGTATGTAACTCTCAAGATGTATACTTATGCAATTTCAAGTTACACAATATTGGTTCACGAAGCGTCACATGTACAGCATATGGTTGAGGATTAATTAATCCTAGGGGTTCATACACCCAAAGGTGGTGATTCATGAAGATTGAAATATATTATAATGGTGGCTGTCATGTATAAAGTGCACGTTATATATTCTGCCTAAAGGTGATTATATGATGGTGCATCTAACCCTTAAGATGTGTACTTATAAGGTTCAAGTTACACGGTACTCATAATATACTAATTGTATACACTGCTTGTTGAATTAGTCTCATTCTCTGTAAATGGTAACTCCATTGAGATTGAGGTTCATAATGGTTCAAACTTCGAGAAATGGGTAGAGGATTTTATGTTTGGACGAAGCTCGCGTAAATTCATAATGCTCTTAATAAGGATAAGCAGGCAGATTTTACTGCTAATAGCATGGAACTCGAGAAGGCAAATTTTGTTATCTGGGTTAAGAGCAACTGGATTTGCTTATTATCTCTAAAGTGATCCATTAAGTACCACTTTGAAAGTTGTTTGCCAGCTTCTTGCATTGCTATATAGATGATGGAAGCCTTGGAGGCTACGAAGTGTGTTGGTCTAATGCCGATCTTATGATACATTTGCAAGGATTCTTCAACATGATGTTTGATGATTTTGGTGGGGTTAGAGATTACGTCATAATGATGGTGGATCGACAAAGTAAGAGGTTTAAAAAACATACTCATAAAGAAACTCCTCAAACCATTGGTTTTTTTGACAGATTGGGTCCAAAGGTAGCATTCTTTAAGAAGGATGGTGATTGCAACTTCTTTTGTAAGAAGAAAGCTCACATAAAGGAAGACTGCAACAAATAAAAACTTGATTGTCTAAGAGTGAACATGCAGGTAATGATTCTTTTGCTTTGATTTGTGAATCTAATCTATTAGAAGCTCCATCCGGTTTGTGGTGGCTAGATAGAGGTGAAACTAGTTATGTTGCGTTCACCATACATGGATTCATGAATTATAGGAGCCAAATCAAGGTAAATCAAAGCTCATGTGGGAAACAACAATAAAGTTGACATTGAGTTCGCGGGAGATATCATTTTAATTTCAGATTTTGATTTTGATTTGATATTAAGGAACACACTTATTGTACATTCCTTTAGACGGAACTTAGTTTCCGTATTATGTTTAGTCATGTGTGGTTACTCTTTTGAAATAAAGGACAACGGTATTTCCGTGATTTTTAAGTCAAATAAGACTGGGTATTGCAATACATTTAATGGATTGTGCATATTGTGTTTAACTCCCAATGATAAATACATCATTTATACAGCTAAAATTGTTGATTCCAAAAAACCTCAACATGAAGAACAGTCTTATGTGTTATGGCATAAATGACTTGGGCACATATTTATAGAGAGAGAGAGTTGGAAGGATGATAAAGGTTGACATCTTGCCTATTCTTAAATATGACCTAAAGACTTACGTAGACTATTGTAGAGGTAAGATGACTAAGATGAAGAAGAAGATGCAGTCCAAAGTTTTGACTTATTAGAGGTTATTCACACTAATATCAGTAGACCTTATATGGAAACCTTATGTAGAAAATTTATTTTGATACATTTATTGACAACTATTCCCGATATGGTTATATACTTGATTAAGGAAAAGTCCGATCTCTTGACAAGTTCAAGATTTTTCAGATCGAAGTCGAGAAACAATTGGGAAAAGTCATAAAGGTTGTCAAATCGGACCGAGGTGGTGAGCATTATGGTAGACATGGCGATGCTGGACAGCTTAAGGGCCATTTGCTAGATACTTGAAGGATTTTGGGATAGTAGCTTAGTTTATCGTGGCTAAAAGTCCCGAACAAAATGGAGTAGCCGATAGACGCAACTGCACTCTTAAATATTTGATGAGGAGTATGATTAGAAGAACGAACCTACAAGTTTCTCTATGGGGTGAAGCTTTCAAATTGATGGTAGAATTGACATTGATGGCTGAGAAGGGAAGATAGAGTTGATCGCCTTAGATATGTATGACTTTGATGTCATAATTGGGATGGATTGGCTTAAACAACAATGGGGCACTGTAGATTGCTACCAAAAGGTGATCTATTTCAATCCACCAGAATCTCCTAATTATGAGTTCGTCAGAAACGGAGGGGAATGTTCGATGCTCATAATTTCTGCAATCGAGGCAACCGAACTCCTTAGTGACGGTTGTTATGGATATCTAGCAATGGTAGAGGACAAGTCACAAGGAGGACCTAAGTTGGAAGATATTCAAGTGGTACGAGAATTTCCGAATGTATTTCCAAAGGAATTACCAGGATTGCCTCCGGAGAGGGAGATCGAATTTACCATTGAGTTAGCTCCGGGTATGGAACTAATTTCTAAGGCTTTGTATAGAGTGGCTCCATCAGAATTAAAGGAGTTAAAGTGCAATTACAAGAATTTCTTGATAAGGGCTTCATTCGACTAAGTACGTCACTATGGGGCATGCCAGCTTTGTTTGTGAAAAAGAAAGATGGGTCATTGCGTCTTTACATCGACTATCGATAGTTAAATCAAGTGACCATTAAGAACACGTATCCTCTACCAAGAATGGATGATTTGTTCAATCAGCTTCAAGGAGCATCAATATTCTCTAAGATTGATTTAAGGTTTGGACACCATCAATTAAGAATCAAGCGGGAGGATATTCCGAAAACGGCCTTCAGAACTCGATATAGCCACTATGAGTTCACGGTGATGCCATTCGGATTGACGAACGCGCCGACAACTTTCATGGATTTGATGAATAGGGTATTTAAGGTACACCTTGACCACTCATTATCGTGTTCATATTCGAAGAGCGAAGAGGAACACGCACAGCATTTGAAGACGACCTTACAAACGCTGCGGGAAAATAAGCTCTATGCCTAGTTCAACAAATGTGAATTTTGGTTGGACCATGTGATATTCTTAGGTCACTGTGGGCATCAATTGATGGAGATGGATCATGAAAAAATCCGTACCCACAAGCAATACTCCCTCTTCCTTTCCCCATTGCTTTCTCTCTCTGCCGTATACTTTCTATGGTACTCTAAGAATGACCTTTTTTTCTGGCTGTGTATTGCAATTGTTGGCCTCCTTTTGATGTGAACCCTAAAGCACCTATTTATAATAGTGAGCTAAGGTTTCGCGTTATTTTCATTATTTGTAAAATTGTCCCTCAACTTTGGATAATCGCAATTTGGTCCGAAGACAATATTCTATCCGTAAAGCCTTTTTCCCTTAATTAATGAGCATTTTTAATTAAAAGGCATTTTCCCAAATTTAACATTAAATGGGCTGATTTAAGCTCAAATTAGACCTCAAGAACTTGATGAATTTTTTGGATTTGCTTCCTAGTCGGCCGAATTCTGGTCTTTGAGCTTTGGTCCACCGCTCGTCGATTTCAATTCATTTTCCACCGCTGATCCGATTGAATGTAAATGCAATGTAAAGCAATATGATGCTAAAAATAAATATGAAAAATGATCTGATTATTTTTGGTAAGAATTAAAATTAATTCCTAATTTTTTATGCATAATGAATGACTAAAAAGATTAATCAAAATTTAGGTGTCAACAAGAATTAATTGGCACTAATACAATATGTTTAGGACTTTTTTGACATTTCTCCTGGTTTAAGAAGATATGTCAAAATAGCTAGGGGAGAGCATTATTTTAGGACAAAACGGGGAATCGAAGAACCAGTCCGGTTACAAGTTTTGGGAGGACCGAGAATCGGGAAGAGGACTGGAAACCAAAAAAATCCTAAAATAGGAATTGACTTATAGACTTTGGCTTTCTCATTCTACACTTTGGCTTTCTTTTGATTTCCAATGGCTAGAATTTGAAGCAAATTTTCATGAATGATTGACAACTGAAGTTCTATAATTTAAGTCTTAGGGTACGTGCTTTGAGCTTTTTATTGTTTATTCAGATTCATCTTTTATAGATTGGTGTTATTGATAAATAGAAAACTTTTAAATTTTTTTGTTGCGTTCACTTTCATTTTACTCAACTAAAAAATGAAACCAAAAAAAAAAAAAAAAAAAGGAAAGAAAGAAATTGGTCAATTCTCGGTAGAACCCGAAATCTGTGAGTAGGTTTCAGATTTTAGGATATGCGGGATAGGTTTCTTGTTTACGGCACTGCTCACTCTTACAAAATAAGTCAAAGGTCCACTATTTAACTCATATTTAAGGGCTTTTTTTTTGTCAAAATATTTAAGGGCTGAATTGTATACTAATCAGCCAAATTTTAAAGAATGGGTTGTTAAGGTTTTAGAATAGCAAAGACCCCATTATATATGGTGAGGTCAACCTCGCCGAGGCAGATGCGCTCGAGCATGGGTTGGATTAGGTGAAGTTTTAAAGAATGCATTGTGATTGGTTTAGAGTAGTAAAGCCTGACTAAATATGAAATTTAATTAGTCTGGGCTAAACCCAGGGGCCACCTACCAAACAATGCCCCTACTCTTGTTTGGGCTGTTGTTGGGCGTAGCTCAATAATTCACTAGTATTTTGCAGATTTCGGACAATAGCGAGCGACTATGCACTTCACATAGTCGGTGCCCCTAGAGATACCAAACTCTTCCAAGAATCCAATCAAGTCCCAATTTCAACTAGACTTTAGCAAACTCCTGCAATCGATAGCTCCAAACGATTAAATTCGAAAGATCTAGCCTCTCAATGGACTTGTATCCAGCGATATTCAACTTTTACGAGCATACCCCTACATATAATGGTCATGAATTCTAGCTAGATTTTGCAATTTGTAGTAGTCAAAAGCTTCATAAACTAAACTATAGATCGTTCGGGTCTTCCAACGGACTTCCAGTAAAAGATATCCAACTTTTCTAACAACGAGGATAAAATTTTCCACCAGATAATGACATCCTGCAATGCAACATCCAACAGCTTCATATGATTACCACGGCCTTTAGTTTCAACTAGTTGACAACCAAATAGCTTCAAAAGAGTTTATTGCGGAAGGTCCAGCCTTCACGAGACTTGCACCACGAGATATCGGATAACTCCAACTTACCAAGCCCTTGAATTTCATGTAGGCTTTCGCATTCTTGAACCATCTCTTGCTTCAGACATTTTGATTATGAAGAGTCCAACCTTCCAAGGAACTTGCTCAAAGAAACATCCAACACTTCCAAGAACTCAAGCTTATCAAGGCCTTGAATTCAATTCGCATTCTTTAGCATTTAATTGCTTCAGATAATTTTAACTATGAAAGATCCAGCCTAATAATAGAATTGCACTAAGAGATATCCAACACTTTTGACCACTTCAATCAACAATTGTTTGAATCTCAGCTAGGTTTTTGCAATTTGCAATAGCCAACCTTTTTATACCGTTGATTTGTGGGATCTCCATCCTTTTGTATGGATGTGTATTAATATATCCAACTCTTCCAAGAACCAAGACTTACTGTAGCCTCAAATCCCAAGTGGATTTGAGCAAGGGCATCATCTAAATAGCTTCAAATGATCAAATTGTGAAAGGTCCAGCCCTTCAATGGAGTTGCATTACGACACATCTAACGTTTCCAAGAGCCCCATATGGCCTTGGATTTCAGCTAGATTTTTGCAAGAAGAAGCCTTCAACTGCTTTAGATAAATAAATTGTGAAAGGTCTAGCCTTTCAAGAACTCAACAAAATTTTCGCAATGGCTAGCATTTACTCTCTTAAAATGTTTCAATTGAGAAAGATTAAGCATTTCAATGGAATTGCATGAGTCGGAGCTCAACTCATCTAGAACTTGGATTCACTAAGACCTCGAACTTAAACAAGTTCATTTTAATTTTTTTTTTTTTGACGGAGCATTCATTCATCTAAATATTCAAGGTCATCAAGACCGGACGAATTTGTACCCCGTGCTCCGGCCATTGTTGCCGTTTCATATATTCCATACGCTCATATGGGGAGTCTAGAGGAGACTAAAAATAAATCCTCAGTCGTTTGACTTCTTGTGGTCCTTGACATATGTTCCTCAGTCGGTGACTTCAATTGAAATAGTAATTACAGTGAACTCATATAATTGATGTAATGAAATGGACTGCTTAATTGACCTTGACTTAGTAAATAGCCTTAACAGTTTAGCCGTTGCCTTCTAGCGCTCTAGGCATTATCCGGTGAATGCTCATTCAATTCACAGCTCCAAGATTGGCCTTTCCTTTTGTTTGAATTAACTGTGCCCAGAAAGGAAATTGTCTTTATTCTATGGTATCAGTTTCCATATAGAACAAATTAGAATAAAGACAAGTCTTTATTAGTTAGAATAATGGGATGTTTAGTTTCCTATTCTATTTCAAGAGATAGAGCAGATTATATACTCTCTTGGATAGAACTTACTTAAGTTTTATCAATCGTAAACAAAAACTAACTCTCTAAAAAAATTCTCTTGGTTTTCTCAAAAAACGAGTGATCGGCTGATCCGGATACTCTCTCACCTACGATTGGGGCTCTTAATCTGTTGCTATCGAGGTATGTTCGTTCTACGTGATATATTTCTCTGATCAATGATTCAAACAAGACTTGGATATGTTATTTCGCTATGGTCCGCAAGTTATGTTTATGGCTATCGAGATCTATTTTTTTCCGCTGCATTGATAGATTTGGGTTAGGGTATACGTGATTTACCCTTCACTTTTTCACTTCTAGAGGTCTTTCTGAGCGCCTGCTTAGTCATTGCGTTTAAGGCATTATCCGATGGTGGTTCGATCTTAACGTTTTTATTGTGGTCCTCTTTGATCGCGACATCAACTATGTATCTAAAAACAAGGGGAAAAACTAAAAAGGACTCGAAAAAGACTTGTGGAATAGATTACTGGAAATAATAATTCTAAAAGTATACTCGATCAATATGAGAATAAGAGATTTTCTAATATTGAGAACAAAAATTATTCCTCCTTCAACTAAAAGGTAACAATTTTAGTTCTATAGAAGCGGAAAAATAAAAGAAAACATTTTCAAAAGAAAGTGATGATAAATGTCACGGTTTAAGTGCACTACAAGTGCCAAAACTTGTGTATGACGCTCACTTTAGTACCAAAAATTTTAAAACAATCACTTAAGTGCCATTTTTTTTTAAAAACGATCACTTTAGTACTAAAACTTTCAAAATCATCACTTAAGTGCTAATTTTTTTGAAAAACACTCACTTCAATGCTAACTCGGACAAGTCACGTGTGACAGTATGATTTTCCTGTCATTTCGAGATCTTTGACCGTAAGATATCCGTTGAAGTATTTCAGTTATATCTCGCTCGAATCCGATCAATCGCGAGTTAACTAACCGAAGGGGAAAGGCTAACGCGTGACAAGATACGTAGACCTAGGAAATTCAATTCGAAAATGGCATTTTGACCATAAGGGTCGTTGAGGGAATATTTAGAGCTGAGGCTAATCTGAGAACGATTAAGGGGTTCATTGCTAGTGTTATACGATTGGGACGCGGGTGATGCCACATAACCAACGTATGATTTGCGAATTTCCCTAAATCGATTTATGACAATCGCGGCCGTCGGGACTAGTAATAGACCCTTGCGATTTCATGACAACCAAGATAGCCATGATTTAAATTTTCCTAAGTGTGATGAGAATCACAGAGTCAATACGCGTAATGTACGCAAAAGCCGCCCGTTAGTTCGAGATAAATTGAAATTACGGACGACGAGAAATCGATCACGAAATGGGATCTCAAAAATAAAAAAAAATGGAAATGAAGATTTGTAAAAAAAAATGAGTTTGGATTGGACAATGCTGAGTGGGGAATGAAAAAAAAAATGGATTTTCGGACGAAGGGTGTGAAAAGACGATTTTGCCCCCGGAGCTTCGACCTTATTTTTATTAATTGGACAAGGGCATTCTTGTAATTTGATTATTCCCTTTATATCAGCTGAATTTGGAGGGGCAAAATTGGAAGAAAAGTGTGATATTATGTGTACAATGCCAAATGTCATTAATCCAAGGTGCTCAATTAATAAACTTGACACCTAAGAGAATTTAGGATGAGAATGAGCCATCTTCTCCTTCTACCTTCTGGATACTCACATTCAAGAACAGAACAGCACCACCATCACCTCCATTTTCTCCTTCCTTCACTCCCTCACGCATAGAAACAGTCTGCCCCGACCAGTTCTGATCGCCAACTCCCCAGCCGTCCAACCTTTCAACCGTCGACAACCAGCCAGTGAGCCACCTACCACTGCGAAGATCAGCCTGTTGTCAAACTTTTCCATGTGGAAGTACACCATTTGAGCCGCTGTGGAATTCAGGGCGGCCAATCTCCAGCGAGTCGCTGGAAACTGACTCAACCGGAGGTAGGCTGCTGTTGGTATTTTATTGGACCACCAAACGGACGAATTTTGAGTTCAAATTTTGGTGAAGTTTAGTAGACATGTCTATGATGTTGCTTTAAATTTTTGGACGAAAATGAATGATATTTTGACCTTGAACCACTATTGTGTTCAAAGGAGCAGAAACTGTCCAATGGCGGATCAGAAGGAATTAGCGCCAAATGAAGACCAATCGGTGTCGTCTTGAGCCAAAATTTTCGGTGAGGCCCCTTAATACATAGAACTTGGTGTTAGCAAGGATATTGATGGATAAATTGAAGGATTAGGTTGAGTTGTGGACTATTTGAGCTGGATTGAAACAGAACAGGGGGTAACCTGTTTCGGTTATGTTCTTACTGAGTTAGAGGGGGCTGCTTATGATGGAATTGAGATTTAATTTGATCCTTGAGGCATGTTAGGGTGTGGAGTGATGTGTTGAGGAAGTGTATGATCGATGATTTGGTGTTTAGACGAAGGAATATTGATGAATTGATTGATTTTCTCTAGGCTGCTTGCTGCCTTGTTCTGAACTTGTGGGAGTCGAGGTGTTTAAGGGCTAGGAAAGAAGAGTTTTGCTAATTTAAGCTTAAGGTAAGAAAGTTCTTATACTTTGGCTAGAACGATTGGGCTCAATTGGGTGAATACGATGAGGATTATGCAAATTTTGGTGAGTTACGGTGATGTTGTTTGATATATGATATAGTGTTGTGCCAATTGCTTAAAGACTCATTGAATAGCCTTGATATGTATTGATTGCCTCTTGTTTGTTGAAAATTTATGTTCTCGCATGCCTTTTATTGTTAGATCTATGTGTGAGCTATATTTGAACTTGAAGTCATGATTATGATGAATTGTTGGCATGCTTGAGAAATTGTGGTACCACGATACGTAAAGATGCGGGGTGGAAATGGCTAACGTCCTAATGCGTAAGTGACGTGGGACGGAAATTATGATGTATCGACACAGGCCCGAGATGATTTGAAATCCTGATGGCGTTTTACGTGGGTTTTATCGATGAGACGGTCCGATGCGTAAGTACGCGGACCTAGCCTGAGGCGTTTCACACGCGGGCTTGAATCGAATGAAGGTGGAAAGAAAGGAAGGCGTGGCTTGGTTTCGTTATGTGCACCTGTCTTAAGTAAAGTGATGAGATATATTGACATGATTGAGTAATTGATACTTATCGTTATGCATGTACTTTGTATGGTTGTTGTATGCATCACGTTACTATGCACATATAGCTTATGTTGCTTTTACCCGAATGAACTGTCGGTCTAAACTAGGGATAGAACTTACCTTACCGAGATGTAAATCTCACCCCGTCGTGGGACCTTTCTTTTTCGGATCCTAGAAATTGAAGATGTTGCCTGTCCGATCGGGTGAACCCCAAGAAATGACTAGGTATATTAAGGAGTTTCCTGAAGGATGAGATGTAGTATATGTTAGAAGGACGATTGTGGTTTGGGTAGATGAGCTTGAAGCATCTTATAAGCCTCGGAGGTTCGAGGCATGGTTCCGTAGAGTAAACAGGGTCGTATCCGAACAATTAAGGTCCCAAGATGTGCCGGAAGGGGTTGTACCTTCTTGGTGCCACCCTACCAGGGATGAGATAGAAGTTGAAGTATCCAATGTAGGTTCAAGGAATATACCCGAAAAAGAACCAGTGGGAGAGGAGAATATAGAAATAATAGAGATTTCGGATTTAGAGGATGACGAGATGGACGAGGATTCAATCGAAGTGCGGTTGGAGTCTTTCTCTGAGTATGATCCTAACGAGGACGCGAGTCAAGTTGAGGACACTAGTACTTTCTAGAGTCTCCGTTGTTAGTTGACTTTGATGCTACTTTTTGTTGGAGACGGTGTTAGGTTAGGGCTTGGTGGTTTCATTTTTGGTTTGTCGTCTTGTCTCCTTGACCTCGATTGTGTATATTGTTAGTTTTTTTTGTATCGTTTGTACGGACCTGTCTTTATTTATTTATTTGTATTTTTTTTTATGGATAAAGTCTTTTAGTTTCCCCGTATTTCATTAAGTGGATGTATTGAGACGATGGACTGGAGTTGGGTTTATTTTCTTTCGCTTTTCGCTTGCAAGTTTCATTTCATTCGTTGTACATGAAGTGGATCCTGGGATAGTACTTACGGCGTGTTATGGATATACGTGCTCGTAAGGGAAGCGAGTCGTTACATCACGTCGGCTCAAATCGGACTTGACACTAAAGTAAGAGTTTTTCAAAAAATTTGGCACTTAAGTAATTGTTTTGAAAGTTTTGACACTTAAGTGAGTGTCGTATATAAGTTTTGGTACTTCTAATGTACTTTAGCCTAAATGTCACTCATGAAAGCAGCGCGTGTTAACCACCCATTGAAAGTGATTTAGCGTACCACTTTACATTTACCAAATAAGATACATTCACTCTTTCTGTTGTAGATCTAAAATGTGTGACATAAATGATTTAATAATCTTAATTCCAAGCTCCAAGATTTGTGCTTTCTTTTTATGCGCAAGCACATTAATAATAGACTTATGAACTTCAGTAAAGAAAAAAAATAATGATTTTAATTAAAAGACACTCGCGATGGTACTTCTTTTCTTTAACTTTTGGCCTAATTATTCTTGGTACTATTGGTAGTAACTTTTTTTAAAAAATAGACAACTTATTGGTTTTGATGAAAAAATTATCCGATCGGTTCTCAATCTATTATACGGATGCCGATTAAATCCTAAGCATTTCTAAGTTGCCAATATAATCCTTAACATTTGCTCGAAATTTCAATGTAATCCTTCCGGTCAATTTTTGCCGAAAATCGCTAGCATTGTAGTCCAGTCATTGCCAACCATACAACCATCTCATGCGGAACATCGTTAGCTGAAATGCCTACATGGCTATTTTGCACAAAAGTTTAGAACTAAATTGACAAAATTGAAAAATTTAGGACTAAATTAGCACCCATACAATAGATTTAATACTAATTGAGCAGTTTCCCCAATTCTGATGTATCTAATAGCAAGTCTATAAACATGGAATATTTAATTAACTAATCTTCTCATGCATTGCAGGCTATAAGCAATGATAGTTAACTAGTAATTCAACATCGACTAAGAGCAGTAAGCACCTATTGAGCCATTACCTTGCCTTAAATTAAATAGTCTTTTCATGTAGGCTTAGTTGAGTATAATAGTGAACTAGTAATTCAATGACTCGGAGAAGTATGTGCCCGTTGCGTAATTGCCTTCCTTGGACCTCAACATTGTATCATTTGGCCACATCCTCCAACAAGAATCGACCTACTTCATCAACAAAATTACACTAAAGATGTTGTGTCCCGAATCTCGAGCATGCAATATCACTACCAAATCGCTACGGATCATGAGGGATAACGTCCTAGGCACGTTATTGACCCAATCATTTTATCTTTTATTATGCAATCGGAAACGTATAACTTCCGGATAGAATATCAAACAGTGATAGAAAAACAGGAAAGTAACATAGTCATTCAACCAAAAGATATTTTTCAATTCATTAATACGAATAGATGGTTGTTAACCATATAGAGCTACCAGCCTATACAATCCCATTCTTCGGGGCAGCTCTCCAAGACCAACAAAAAGATACCGCGATTGAGAAGGGTTAATCTCTCATCTACTCCCAAAAGAGGGGCTACGTCACCCTCGGCCTAAGCATCAACAGGGCTCTCAGAAAGGGAATTGCTACACGCCTAGGATAAAGAGTTATGGCCAGAAGAGGATGTGGCCATGGAGAGCTCGGACTCCATGTCGAACTCGGGGTCCAGTACCTCCCCATCGGGTGTATCCAAATCCATCGGATCCTAGGTAGGGACGTGAGGGGTTGGGTTAGGTGGCCCCTCAAATCCACGAAGTGGGGTGAAGAGCTGGTCCTCATCACAAAAGAACTAGGCTTTGAAGAGGTGAACCACTAAGCGAGGCAACCCCTCGTCCATTCAGATTGTCGTAACGTGGTGCTCCCGGGCATGCTCCGTGCCCACGATCGGATAATGGTTGATATAAAAAGATTGATCGGTAGGGACACCAAATCGGACGTGTTTCTCCATTACCTAGGATCTAAAAGTGTTAAAAAATAGAATGAGAAAAATTTCAGTGAGTCAACGCTTAAGCCGACTAGGGTGTTGATTCGTTTAGAGCATTCTATCAACCAAACACAGAATCACAATGTATATGTCGATCACATGCAAGCTTACCAGCCTTCAGCCATACATAATGCAATGTTCGACTTAATTCAACAATCACATCAAACAACCAACCGGCACGGCATCACATCAACTTGCATGGATAGGATACCACACGAAGTCTATTTCTTAATAGATGACCCACGCGATCGGCGTGGTCGGCGCACATGACTGGTGTGGCTTAACATTACGACTAGCGTTGTCTACTAGCAAGATCAGGCATCATCCCTTACTTCCGGGGACAACGACCGAAAATCATGTATCTAGTGTGACCGGCATGGTATGACAGATAGGCATTCTTGTAAGGAGTGTTGGTCTGTCACAAGCTGCGACTAGCATCCGACAATCCATGTGATCCATATGATTGGCACGGGCACGTATTGACATGCATATGACAAGTCGTGTGGTTCCATACGACCGACACGGTACGAACTTGTCAAGGATCTCATTACAATCTCATCATATAACCATTCGGGCACATCGAACAACCAATCAATTTTCATATTTGCTTTTAGTCAAATACTCATACAGACGTGCTCAAAGACTCAACCTAAGGCTATTTTCATGCTAAAACATGCAATTTGATCCACACGTGGTCATATCAATGCATAGGGTTATAGACCGGACCTTGCAACTATCACCGGGCGATTAACCCCCTAAACAGTCACCCCGTAACACTCGATAGTCGGTAATACATTCAACCAATTAATCAATACGGACGATTGATTGAACCGACATCATTTGATTCAATTACGAGTATTCAATCCGACTATGCTTATTAATGCCCGTTTCATAGTGTCAAGTCGATTTTAATCAATTCAATTCGTCAATCGATTGTACACTCTTTTCTAGCCTATTGCTCGCTTGCAATCAAGCAAAGGTAATCACATAATCAATCAATCTATCACCAAATAGCCGCAGTTCCCTAGCTAACTAGATTAATTTAACTAATTAGGGTCATTTAGCATAAACCAAGTTTCTAATCTAAACTGACCCTAATTAATCTACCCAAACACCCTAATAAACTAATTACCTATCCCTAAGCATAATTAGTATCCTAACCAAGAGTTACGGGCTAACTCACAATCTAACGACGGCAACGGAGGCTTGATACGGGGGACGACGACTCGCGGCGGCGGCGGCTCACGGCAAGGCATGACAGGACAACTAGCGAAGGAGTTCGGGACTGCCATGGGGTGACAAGAGGTGGGCAACAAGGCCGGACAACAGGCGGAGGCGGCGGAGCTGTAGCCGAGTAGAGGGGGAGAAGGAGAAATCACGATGCTCAAGCTCTGCAAGGCCAGCGACGAAGACGACGGTAAGACTTGTTGGGGACCGCACGAAGGTTTGGCAGTTGGGAGGCGGTGTCGGACGTGGAAGGATGGCCAGGGGTTGGGTGATGGAAGGCGGAGGCAGCGTGGGCGTGTGAGGAGGTGTCGGGGAAAGGTGGTCGCCAAGAACAATCTGTTGACACCTAAATTTTGATTTTTGTTTTTCACATGAAAATTAGGGATCGACAAAAAAATCATCTATTGCACATAGATAGTAGGAGCATTTGCATAAATTTGCACATTTTTAGATTGGCGGTGGACATGCTTAAATGTGAGTTCGGAACTTAGTTAATCGTGCTTGAGATTGGCTTAGTGAAACTTTAAACTTATCAAGTCCACGGGAGCGGGGTATGTGCGCTCCGAAAATCCCAATGAAAAAATAGCACTATCCCTAGGGCAAATACAAATAAAAAAAGTTAGTACAATTCTTCTGAAATTTAATCGATTTCTTGGCCGTGCAGCTTGCAATTTGATTGAAAGAAAAAATTGGAAGGAAAATGTACATGTGCCCAAGAATTGGTTGGTAAAAATAATAAATAATAAATAAAGGAAGATTGTGCACTAACAAAATCATTAAAACTTGCCCACATGCTCGCATGAACGTGACAATCAAGCCATTGATCTTCTGAACATGGCCGTAAATTGCGAAAGATTGCACTCTCATGCATAAGTGGTTCATAGTTTGGGAAGAATACGATCATTTAGGACGTGGATTTTGAATGAAATATCTAAAGAGAGAAAATATATGATTACACAAGTAAAGGGCAACGCAATTTGTGTTAAAACAAGAAAGAAAGAATTCTCAAGATATTTTCATGTGTCCATCGACGTGAGAAAGAAGAAAGCAGAAGGAGGGGGAAGAAACAATATAAACTACAATAGCTTAAGGAAATCGGGGGCTCTTCCTTGAGAATCCAAGACTACTTCGCCTATAAAAGGGGGACTCACGTCAGAATTGAGGGTGGGAATTCCTATTATTTTGAGCACACATAGAGCTAGCATAACGTGAGAAAATCTAAGAGTTTGATTGTTTCCCCCACCAATCGAGACAATCTTCTTCGACTCAAGCTTGATTTGGGCTCTTCGGTCTCTCCTCCTTTCGCCGAACGCATCGATGCCGACCTCTCTTCCATAGTGAAACAACCACGATCTTCGCCGACCAGTAGCCCTTGTGCGTATCGGCCGCTTATCCCCGAAGTCTCCAACCATTGCCATTCGGTTCCGGTGAAACCAGGGAGTTTCGTTTGATAAAAAACGCTAGACCACGCTTGCCGCTCAATCTCTTCACCGCTGTCCAGATCTGATTGTTCGAAATATATTGGTGGTGAATTGGGCTCAAAAGCACAAGTCTTTGGGGGCGTGGATCCTAACTTGAAAGTTTGCTGGAAATTTGCTAAAGAGGTAATTTTTCTGGACTTTTAATTGATAATCTATGCATATTTGCTTGGAAATTTGCATTGTCGTTCTTGGATCCCTTTGAACACATGTGATTTGCAATTAAAGCAAAGGAAAAATTAAACCTTTTTGTTGAATTCTTGCTTGAACCGGAAGTTGATTTTTTTATACAAGAACCTGTTTGTTTTTTTTAGACAAATTGATCCACGAATTGAATTCTATGTTGATTTTTTTTGGGTGACAGAATGAACTTGAAAATATGTCTTTCCTCGAAATAATAAGCTATTCAATCGGCCCAACAAAAAAAAAAACAAAAAAAAAGGGACAGAACTTTGGTAAAACAGATTTTTGGCGTGCATATATCCTCATGATTAGATTTGTTATGTGTAATGGAGATAATTCTTGCCTTGAGCCATCATATTCATTTGGATTATATTATCTCGTAGTTGTTTGATGTTATCTCATGTGCTACGGATGTGCTCTCCGATCTTAAGGATCATCTCTAACATGTGATTTATTGTGGATATTTATCTATTGGTCGAATAAGTTTCATCTTGTGATTTTTTTTTATGATACTTGATTGTTAGAGATAATATTTGAGTTCATTGAATATTTGCCCAATTCTTTTTTGAGAATTATCTGAAAATTAATTCTTCTAATCCTCAAAGATAATTTTCTAAAATTAAAATTGAATGAAATTTGGATGAGGAAAGGTGGGCTCTCACTTCACAATTTTAGCCACCCCTCTTTGAATTTTCGAAAATTCAAGCTCAATGGACTTATTTTTATTTTATTTTTGTCGTGTTGTTTGTTTTTTGATTGTTATAAAGTTTGCACAATTTTAAACAAATATGCTTATAATATATGCTCCCCTATGTGCCTAGAGCCTTCGGAAAATTAAATTGCACATCTTAGCTATGATCTTATGGAATGGGATAGCAATTTAGTATAAGACTTCGTGTTCTTTCCCTTTGGCAAAAGGGACGTTGTCGTCTTATTCCTCTATCCGCATACTGGCTTGAATCTTCGAGGATGTAGCGGATAAAAATTCTTTTTTGACCCAGATTTTTGGGAATGAGTGAATTTTTTGAAAAAATTCGGAATTTAATGGTATATTATGGGCATTTTTGTTTAATTTTGTTCAAATTTTTGTTTGCTTTTCAATGTTTCTTTTTTCTAGTATTTAATCTGAAAATACAAAAAATATAAAAAATCAAAACATTTTATCATGCAGTCCTCATGTCACATTTTTCTAATAAAATCAATCAAATCACATTGATCAATCGAAAGGGATTTTTTTTTCATGAAATTGGTACCGAAATGGCATTAATTTTTCAAATTAATGTAACCAAGTCCCCGAACTCACTTTCTTTGGTTCGTAGAGATAAAATAGTTCTCCCGCTATTTTATATAAGTTTCTAATCAACTTACCGTAAATGATTAGTGGCGGCTACAATTAAATAATTTTTCATGAATCGAACCTAAGTTACGATTTGGTAGGACTTGGGAGGGTTTGAGTTAGGTTAGTTAATTTAATTAATTTGATAATCCATTAGCCTAATTTTATGTTGCGACACAACCGAGGTGAGAGGAGGGGAAAGAGGGTGGCAATGGTGACAAGGGACGGACTATAGATGGTGCAGCGACCGGCCGGCAACGGATGGACAAACCGGTAGCGCGAGATGGCCGGAGCAGTAGTAAACGGGGGTGGTAGCTGGTGCAAAACCGCAAGGTAGAGGGAGGAGGAGGTCGGGCGTGAGAGGTGAGGGAGAGGGGAGAGAGAGAAAGAATTTAGAGGGAGAAAGAAGTAGGAAAAAGGTACTCTTGATGGGATGGGTAGATGGTGACGCCGGGAGAAAAGCGTAGAAAAGTAGGAGGTAACACAAGTGAGGAATTAAGGGATAGAATACTCGCCACCAGAGGGAATCCACCCGGAGGATAAGAGTAGAAACAAGAACTCCTTGTTAACAAGCTAAAGGCTCAAATAAATTTATCATTCAACAAGTCTGCCGTTCTCATTCATCGAAATGCCCTTATATAGGCGAGCATGGAACAACCCTCCAAGCTTGAGTAAATGAGGCTCTTAGGAAATATTGAAAGACACTTGGAAAATAGAAAATACAATTAAAGTCTAGGAACTAAAACTTGACTCTTAGGAAAGGCGCGACACAATTTAATAGGACTTGGAAATCTAAAGATTACTCAACTACTCTTGAAAAGATAAAAATTATTAATGCCCTTCGACACCATCAAGGATTGCTCCGGCATCAGACGCTTCTGCTGCGTGAAAACTCGTCCCCGAGTTTCCCTTGTTGTCTTCTTCATGGTAAGGAGAAAGATCGGCAACATTGAACGTTGCAGAAACAGCATACTCACCAGGGAGTTCAATCTTGTATGCGTTGTCACCGATCCTTTGTAGAACTTTGAAAGGTCCATCAGCTCTAGGCTTTAATTTTCCATGACGACCTCGAGGAAATCGTTCCTTTCGAAGATGAAGCCAAACCAAATCTCCTTCTTTGAAAGCCGCATGCCGTCGATGCTTGTTCGATCTTTCTTGATACTTGGCATTGTGCTTCATAATTCTTTCTCGAACTTGGGAATGGAGCCCTTTTAAATAATCAGCATGTGCTTCAGCATCTCCACTAAAATGATGAGTGATGGGAAGTGGAGCTAAGTCCAATGGACTAATAGGATTTTTCCCATACACAATTTCAAAAGGACTTGTTCCGGTTGTTTGGCTAGAAGAACGGTTGTAAGCAAATTCAGCTAGAGCCAAAATGAGATCCACTGTCGTAGATTACTTCCAATTAAGCTCCTCAATAAAATTTCCAAACTTCGATTAACAACTTCAGTTTGCCCATCGGTTTGAGGATGATGAGAAGAACTAAATTGAAGAGTTGTGCCGAGCTTTTTCCAAAGTGTACGCCAAAAATGACCGACGAATTTGGAATCCCGATCGGAAGTCATTGTCTTTGGAATGCCATGAAGTTTCACAATCTCTTGGAAATAGAGATTCGCCATATGAGTCGCATCCAATGTCTTGCTACATGGCACGAAATGCGCCATTTTGGAGAATCGATCAACGACCACCATGATTGAATCTTTACCCTTTTGCGTTCGAGGTAAGCCAACCACAAAATCAAGACTCACATCTTCCCAAGGAGCCATTGGTACTGGCAATGGAGTGTACAAACCAGTGTTTTGAGCATGACTTTTGGCAATATGACAAGTTCGACAACGATCCACATGCCGCATGACATCTTTCTCCATTCGAGGCCAATAAAATTTTTCTTTGACAAGAGAGTACGTCTTGTCTCTTCCGAAATGACCCGCTAAGCCTCCTTCATGAGCTTCTTTGATAATGGCTTCTCTCAAAGAACCTCTTGGTATGCATAGACAACTATTCTTGAAAAGAAATCCATCTTGCAGAAAGAATTGCTGAATTGGACCTTTGGAACAATCTTTCCAAATCTTACCAAAATCTTGATCATCTTCATAAAGCTCCTTGATCATGTCGAAGCCTATAACGTTCACTTTCATAGTGGAAAGCAATGAATGTCGACGGCTTAATGTATCCGCAACACGATTAAGAACTCCAGCTTTATGTTTGATGAGAAAAGTGAAAGCTTGAAGAAACTCACCCATTTGGCATGTCGAGTGTCGAGTTTATGTTGAGTATTTACATACCTCAAGGCTTCATGGTCTGAATAAAGAACAAACTCTTTTAACAATAGGTAATGTTGCCAATGATCCAAAGCCCGGACAATAGGATAAAATTCCTTATCGTAAGTAGAGTAATTCTTACGGGAATTATTTAGCTTTTCGCTAAAGAACGCAAGTGGTTTTCCTTCTTGGCTAAGAACCACGCTAATTCCGACATTAGAGGCGTCACGGTCAACTTCAAAGACTTTAGTAAAATCTAGAAGTACAAGAATAGGAGCCTCGGTTACCTTCTTTTGAAGGAGTTCGAAGCTATGCTGTACCTCTTTCGTCCACTTGAAATTTCCTCCCTTCAAGCATTATGTGATAGGAGCAATGATGGTGCCGAAATGCTTGATGAATCGACGGTAAAAAGAAGCCAAGCCATGGAAACTCCCGACACCATGAATCGATGATGGCACCGACCAACTCAAGATCGCCTCCACCTTGCTAGGATCCATCTTGATGCCTTCTTCAAAAACGACATAGCCCAAGAAGATAAGGCTATCGGTAAAGAAATGACACTTCTTCAAGTTCGCACACAATTTTTGCTCCTGCAGAACCCGAAAAACTTGTCGAAGATGCTCCAAGTGTTGTTGTTGTGTCGAACTATAGACAAGAATGTCATCGAAGTAAACAACAACAAAGCTGCCAATAAATGATTTGAAAATATGATTCATGAGGCGCATAAAAGTACTAGGAGCATTAGAGAGGCCAAAAGGCATAACCATCCATTCATAGAGGCCATCTCTGGTTTTGAAAGCGGTTTTCCATTCGTCTCCAGCTCTCATCCAGATTTGATGATATCCACTCCGAAGATCAATTTTGGAGAAAATGGTAGCACCATAGAGTTGATCGAGAAGATCATCGAGCTGAGGAATAGGAAAGCGGTACTTGATAGTAATTTTGTTTACCGCTCTACTATCAATACACATATGCCGGGAACCATCCTTCTTCGGTACAAGAAGGGCGGGGACAGCACAAGGACTCATACTTTCCCTCACCATACCTTTAGCCATAAGCTCATCGACTTGTCGTTGTAGCTCTTCATGCTCCTTTGGACTCATTCGATAAGCTGCTTTGTTAGGAATAACAGCTCCCGAAATGAAATCAATACAATGCTGGATATCTCTAATGGGTGGAAGACCATGTGGAATTTCTTCCGGAACAACATCCGAAAATTCACGGAGTACAGGTGTTACCTGAGCAGGAACATCGTAATGTTCTTCATTCTCCTCTAACACCACAAGAGCATATGTCTCCATCGAATCCTCCAAAGTTTTATCAACTTCAGATTTAGAGAGCAAGTTATTTCCTTCCCCAATAGATGGTTTAGGAATACTCTCCATTTTGGAAGGACCCAAGATGATCTTGACTCCATCTTTCTCGAAAGCATAAGTATTTTTGTACCCATCATGCTTTGTTTTTCTATCAAATTGCCAAGGCCTCCCGAGAAGCAAATGGCAAGCATCCATGGGAACAACGTCACACCATACTTCATCGAAATATTTCTTTCCAATGGAAAAATCAATGAGACATCGTTTATCGACTCGTACCTCGTTTCCCTTGTGAAGCCAAGAGAGCTTGTATGGTTGTGGGTGCTTCTCCGTTTTAAGGCACAATTTGTCCACCATCGTTGTTGCCACAACATTTTCACAGCTTCGTCCATCGATGATAACATCGCACACCTTTCCATGAGAGGTACATCGAGTGTGAAAAATATTATTCCGAAGCCACGTACCGTTTTCGTCGGGAATAGCATTCAAGATTTGACGAAGGATTAGAGACTCTCCGTGGTCGCCATAGATAACCCCATCTCCCTCCTCTGGTTCTTCGTCGAAATTAGGGGAGTCTTCGTGATTGTCTTCTTCAAGTTCTTCCTCCACCAAAGAGACAATCTTACGATTTGGACAATCAGAAGCAATATGTCCAAACCCTTGGCATTTGAAACATTTGATAGAATTAGAGCGATTGGAACTCGATGCTCCACTATTCTTCGACACGGGTTTCGCGGCGATATCTTTTGATTTAGGAAGAGAAGAACTCTCCCCTTTAGAATAGTTTTCTTTGTTTCGATATCGTGAACTCGCACGAGCCTCTTTAAGTTGCTGTTCAACCTTAAGAGCAAGTTGACAAACATCATTATAAGTCCAATAAGGCTGAAGTTGGACAACATTACCGATCTCATATCGAAGTCCGCCAAGGTACCGAGCAACGGTTTGCTCCTCCGCCTCGGAAACATCATAGAGCATCATAAGACGATCGAATTCCGCAGTATATTCCTCCACGGACAGCTCCTTTTGCTTCAAATTGTGGAATTGGAGGAAAGTATTCTGGCGATAGTTTATTGGTAGGAACTTCTTCTTCAATTCTTTTCGTAACTTCTCCCATGTGACGATACGAATTTTTCCGTTATGAGATCTTTGCTTCTTCAAATGCTCCCACCAAATAGACGAGTGCTTTTTAAGCTTAATGGAGACGAGCATTACCTTTCGATCATTCAGTGTGTCTTGATAGTCGAAAATCCTATCGACTGTGTATAGCCAATCCATGAATTCTTCGGGTTGAAGCTTCCCTTCGAATTCAGGAATATCAATCTTCACATATGAATCTCGATGA
Organism: Rhodamnia argentea; assembly: GCF_020921035.1. Taxonomy (NCBI): domain Eukaryota; kingdom Viridiplantae; phylum Streptophyta; class Magnoliopsida; order Myrtales; family Myrtaceae; genus Rhodamnia; species Rhodamnia argentea. Next base: position 30,251,248 of record NC_063153.1, on the reverse strand, counting down.
AATCCATGAGGATTTTGATGCTGACGTCGAGGAAGCCTCTCCTCACTAGAAGCATCACTTCGAGTGGTAGCAAAGGGATTGACATCATCTTCGTCGGAGGGAACACCATCCGAATCGTGACGTAGATCATCATGTCCCAGATGTTCGAAGCGTTGCAAACGCTCCCGCAATTGCTGCACTTGTCTCCTTAAATCATCCACCTCCACGTCTCGTAGGTCTCTCTGTCAAGCCGTTGGGGAATCAACATTTGGTCCACATCGAAGATGACCAGCCATTGAACCCGATGCTCTGATACCAACTTGACGCCGGGCGAAAAGCGTAGAGAAATAGGAGGTAACACAAGTGAGGAATTAAGGGATAGAATACTCGCCACCGGAGGGAATCCATCCAGAGGATAATAGTAGAAACAAGAACTCATTCTTGTTAACAAGCCAAAGGCTCAAATAAATTTATCATTCAACAAGTCTGCCGTTCTCATTCATCGAAATGCCCTTATATAGGCGAGCATGGAACAACCCTCCAAGCTTGAGTAAATGAGGCTCTTAGGAAATATTGAAAGACACTTGGAAAATAGAAAATACAATTAAAGTCTAGGAACTACAACTTGACTCTTAGGAAAGGCGCGACACAATTTAATAGGACTTGGAAATCTAAAGATTACTCAACTACTCTTGAAAAGATAAAAATTATTAATGCCCTTCGACGCTATCAAGGATTGCTCCGGCATCGGATGGGGATTTGATTGGTGGTTGAAAAGGTGAGGTGACTAGGTAGGGCCTACTAGGATTTAAATTGTTTGACTTTTAGTGCATGAATGAGGGGTAAAAAGGTCAATTGGCATTTTAGGACTGGTTAAACATTTGGCTCGATCGACGGAGGGTATTTTGGTCTTTTCACAACTCGGGCTTGGTTAGGGTTAGGCTCGGGCACAAGGGTCTCGATCCTACTGCGCGACGACCGAGCTAATGAAGTCTAATCTATTTTGACCAGTGTTTTAGAAAATATCCAACTATTGTTATTTAAATCCCCAAAATTCAATTTTATGCAACAAACTGGAATTCACAATTGGACCTAAACCGAGTCCAATTATCTTACAGACGTCGAAATTTCAGGGCGTCACAAAAGAAGTGTTTTCAAATTGTGTGAGGGAGAGTAGAGAGAGTATAACAAAAAGGAGAGTCGCACTTCAATTTTTCATTTTTCCTTTGTACTAAAGTCGCACTAGAATTCATCTATTCACTTGTACCATTTCTCCCTCTTTTTCATGTCATTTTAAACCTTTGTTCCTCAATTTTCTTATCTTTTGCCTTTGTTTTTTTTACGCATGACCATTGTTTTTACAGACGTATTTCAAGTTTCATAGGTCCACTTGGTCAGCCCATATCTATAAATATCATTCGCTTTAGCTCTGCCTTGCCGGACAAAGGTGGGGTTCCCCAAACCTCGCTTCCTTGACGATTGTGATCCTGGGAAGTTTTTTCTTGACATCAACAAGATAAATTATAAACGGTCATACCCGTTTTGCTTTGCAGTAACATTTCTCTACAATTCCACTACTTTCGACTTTGTTGAGCTCAGAAATCTGCTTTTGCTGAACCGGTACCACTTTGGTGCTTCATTTTCCTTGGAACCGGTCGAGATGGAAGGGTGCGACTATGAAGTGTTCTTGAGTTTCAGGGGACCGGACATGCGCACGGGCTTCACCGATCATCTCTACACCCATCCCACCGATGCGGGAGTCCGGACATACAAAGATGATGAAGAACTCTGCATCGGCGAAGAGATCGGCCCGGATCTGCTCGGGACGATTGAACATTTGAAGATCCCCATACCCATCTTATAAAAAAATTATGCTTTCAGTAAATGGTGTCTAAAGGAGGTGGCCAAGATGGTGGAGTGTTGGAAAAGGAGGGGACAGGTAATCATGCCCATTTTCTACTATGTCGAACCATCCGAGGTTCAATACCAAATCAAAGGTTACGGTGAGGCCTTGCTTGTGCACGGAAACAAGAAGCTGAGTGGACTATGAGACCGTCAGAAATCGGAGAGCTACTCTCAATGAGGTTGGAGGGTTAAAGGGATGGAACGTAGAAAACGTGGCTAACGGGTACCTAATTATCTTCCACTCTTGATTGACGCCACGACTTCAAAGGCGATTCAGTTAAAAATTTCCCTTTCGTGAACTTGGAAAAATTGTGGCTATGCTGGCTCCCTTTGTTTGAGTAGTGTGCCAACAATCTAATATGACATTATATATTTATGACACAAAGTATGATATAACAAGTTTACATCTTTATGCAATCAGCGTGCATATTAACGTTGGTCGAATGGTAAATCTATTTTGAGAAGGAGAAGCTTGTTTACAAATCAGAAATACCTCTTTTGTTCTAATTAGCAAGATGTAGTGATCAAGTACCGTACTTTGACAGTCGCATAATTGTTTGAATGCTGCACAAGGTTTGAGCATCTGCCTAGCATGTCCGTAAATTTACTCTTCCCGAGAATGCAGTGTGGAATGTTCCGTTTGCGGTTGCACTTCTTGTTGCATTCCATGGCTTCCACAGATCGCTATCAATTCCTAATGCCATAGGTTGCGGCTCGTCTCTTCTAACGTACTTTCTACTTTGCCTTGGGCTTCTTGTCATTTTCTTCTTTAGGCACGAAGGACAACTAATCAAAGAGATTATTACCAAGGTTTTAAGTGAGCTGAAGAAGGCTTATTTGGTGGTAGTGACTTCTTGGTTGGTGTTGATGATAGTGTGAAAGAAGTTCCGGGGATGATAGGCACCGAGATTGACGATGCAAAGATCGTGAGAATCCATGGAATGAGTGGCATCGAAAAATCTACTCTTGCCAAAGCAGTTTACAACAATCTTTCTCGGGACTTTGATAACTGTTGTTTTCTTGCTGATGTTAGAGAAACTTCACATTCAAAAGGAATCTGAGTGTTTGCGGGCTCGACTAATCTCAAACCTCTCGAAACAGGGACACCCAAGTATCAATTCCAAGGACAAGGGAATAATGACCATAGAAGAGATATTTTCAACTAAGAAAGTTCTTATTCTTCTAGATGATGTTGATGAAAAGGATCAATTGACTGCACTTTTAGGGAGGCGAGGTTGCTTTGGTCCAGGAAGTCGGATACTTATAACAACAAGAAATATAAATGTTCCACGTGCATTCCAAGTAAAATTGACTTATTTAGTTGGTGGTTTGGATCCCGATAGATCCATTCAACTATTTAGCAAGCATGTTTTCAGAAGAGATCACCCTCGAATTGAGAAGATGGAACAATCTAGAGAAATTGTGAGGATAGCCGAAGGTCTTCCATTGATTCTAGAGGTTATGAGTTCAACTTTATCAATATGTGGACAAAAAGAAGAAATCCGGGATGATTACTTGGTGAGATGGAAAAAAGGTCATATCAAGGGAATTGGAAGTAAGTTGATGATAAGTTATAACGCACTAGATTCTAGTCAAGGATAAATATTTCTTGATATAGCTTGCCTTTTCGATGGATATGAAAAGAATACGGTAATATACATATGGAAAGACTGTGGCTTATGCCTAATAGAAGGTCTTGAAGTTCTTTAGTTGATGTCATTGATAAAAATTGGAGAAGGTAATAAGTTGCGGATGCACAATCAACTCAAATATCTCGGTAGAGAAATTGTTTCTCAAGAAAGTGGGGGGCGAATTAAATAAGCAAACTAGGCTATGGAATCATAAGCACGCATTGGAGATATTACTGAGCGAGAAGGTAAATCTTGGATCCCATTTCGTTTGTGTTCTAGAATTCACATTTTAGTAATGTGGGGCACTCTCCCCCTCAGTGAAAACAATCACAATTATATCAACATATTTTAAAAATTCCACGTATTTTAAAACATTTCATAAAGTGTTAATTTTCAAATGTGAAAATCACCTCTCGAAATTGGTCTATAAGAATGATGAGAGCGAACTTATTATATTTAGATACGCCCAATTATCTATTAATTGACTAATTGCATCCTTCTTTCATAAATTCTTCTTGTTTGCTCAATTAGAGAAATGCAAAGCTTGAAGCCCTCAATTTGAAGTTTGAGAAATGGTCAAAGTATCGTTTCACTCTTGAAGGATTTGCGGCTCTTCCAAATCTAAGATTCCTTCATGTGGATAGCGCTTCCCTCTCTTGTGATATAGTTGAGCGTTTTTTATCCCAAGCCACTCTTCTTTGGCATAACAAGTCCATGATCACGACGCCTACGGATTTTTCACTGACCGAGAACCAACTCCTTCCCAATTTAAGATGCCTCTCTTGGCATTATTTTCCTTGGCGAATACTCAAGCTAAGCAATTTTTCGTTGACAAATCTGGTCATTCTTGATTTTTCAAGGAGTACAATTACTCACGATTGGGGTGGATGGAGACATATTAAGGTACCCTCAGCTTTAGAGAAGTCTTCATATTAGTGTGTACATTATCTTCATTTAACATATTTACCGACACTTATCTTGTTGATGTTACGAAAAGCTAAGAAATTAAAAGTTGTTGACCTTTCGGAGTGTTGGCACTTGATTAGGACTCCCGATTTCTCCGGGCTCCCGATGTTGGAGAGATTGATTCTCACAAGATGTTACGAATTGACCGAAGTCGACTCGTCATTCGGTCAGCTAAAGCGCTTGGTTTTCTTGAACTTGCAGCGTTGTGTGAGTCTTTATTATCCGCCAAAAGAGCTGGGTGGATTGCCATCTCTCACGTAACTTGTCCTTGATGATTCCGGTATACGAGAAATTCTTGATTGTTTTGGTCGAGAATCTCGGAAAATCCTCATGTTGAGATTTCACCATCAGCCAAAGGAGGGGATTCATTCAATGGTTTAACTTTGCTGGTGACGCTTTCATTGGCTGGGACAAATGTTGGACACATACGTGACTCCATTGTGGCGCCGACAAATCTCCAAAGCTTATCTTTGACTATGGGCCGTCCATTGCAAAGGCTTCCACACTCCATTACAAAATTACGATGGTTGACCGAGCTGGATCTAATCTATGCTGGAATCACCGAGCTACCGGAGTCTATGGAAAGTCCGGAGAATCTAAAAATATTGAAGTTGACGAGTATATCAGCCCTCCCAAAGCTTCGAGAAAGCTTGATTTCTCCGGCAATCGTATCTCATGTACCAATGGCCGATCCCGATCTTTCCAACTTGATCAATCCGAAACTACTGTTGCTCATCACCACAAAGCCTAAGATCTCCGGCCCATCTGAATTGGCGGAAGTTCCCATGCTTTGGTGGATCGGGAGATTATCCAAATTGGAAGTTTTGACCCCGGCTCACCAAAGCATTACTAGCCTACCTCCCGAATTAGGAGCGCTTCCTCACTGGAAGACTCTTCACTCTTCGAGATGCCTTGCTTTGAAATGCATTCCGCTGATTCCCTCGAGTGTCACCAAGCTTCTTTTTGGAATGATATCTCAAGTTTGAAGAACCTATCAGAATTCTTTGTCTTTGACTCACCAGCAGAGGATCTCTATGGGCGTGAACTTTCGTAAAGTCTGGTGGAATGGATTAAAAGGGCATAAGGACATTCCAAGTGTCAATATTTGTGTACGGCGCTCACTTTAGTACCAATAATTTTTTTTTTATCACTTAAGTGCTAAATTAGAGAAAAAAATATCACTTTAGTCCCAACAGCAAGAAATTCCGGTGACCTCGCCAGAGTTGGCACTTAAATAATCATTTTTTTAAAAAATGGCACTTAAGTGATCCAAAAAACGATCACTTTAATGCTAAATCGGAAAAAAAAAATCACTTTAGTGCCAATTCCGGCGATTTCACCGAAGTTGGCACCGAAATAACCGTTTTTAAAAAAAGTTGGCACTTAAGTAATCCAAAAAAAAAATATTGGCACTAAAGTGTGCGTCGTACACAAATATTGGCACTCTTAATGTCCTTTTGCTGGATTAAAAGCAAGGACTCGTGGAACGCTGTATGGACATTTGCGAATATGGTGTCCGAACAGCACGGAATAGAAAGGGGTCTCTTTGTTGAATGGTTCTATACTCATCAGAATTAAAAGGTACAATCGTGTCCACGAGCTTTTCCCACATTTCTTACAATTTCCGCAAACAATTCACATGTCTTCGAGAAAGTAGGAATACAATTGATGATCTTCTCACAAGATTAGGGCAGAAAGAGATTGAGGATACTCATAAAGCCGTCACGGCCACTCTTTTTCTTTTTCTCTCTATTCGCTATTTTGCGTTTCTTTTTTCCTACTCTTGATGGCTACTACCTATAAATCGCTAATATAAGAGGTATAGCTTTTAACCTAGAAGCAAAAGAGAAAAGGATAAAAGACAAAAAAGCCCTTACTAAAATATTTTGGCTTGACATGCCAACATCCCATGCTACTTACTTCTTCTACGTGTTGAGCATTACCAAGCATAAAGTTTGATTCGGTTGCTGAGGCTCGATTTTTTCAGGTCATCACATTACAGTTTGGTCTTGGAGCTCTCGATTTTTTTATCTTGTAACAGGATTGCTCCCCTGCTTATTTGTTTTTTACAAGTATCAAGTTCTGTTGTTCTACGTGTTTTTTACAAGTATCAAGCTCCGTTGTTCAAGAAATCAGAATACTCATCTCTTGCCTAGTATGGGCATAAGCAGGATTCTCACACTGCTCTTCAGCTTCATCTCATGGATAGAGCTCCTAGTGCCTGAGCTTGTGAACTTCATCTTGTAACAGGATTGCCCCCCTCCTTTTTGTGTTTTTCACCAGATAAAATCTTAGTCATCGAAGGAAAAAAAGAAAGAAAGATAATGTCTGGTTACAAGATGTCATGATGAGGGGCTCACTTATCTGAATCTGATGTTGTCTAGCTCGATTCTTTCTTTGATTATGTCTTGCTTCTCCCCAAATCTCAATCTTTCTTTATCTTCTAGTCTCTGTGTGTTTATACGCGCCGTATTTTCTTTTGACAATAGTATTGTCTAAAATCTATTTTGCTTTGTAGTGAGAATTCAAATTTGCTTGCAGTTATTGCCATGGTATCTGAGGCTGTTTTAGACTTAGAGCAAAGGGGCGGATTTGCATGCCGATCTAGAATGACTTTTTAACAAGAGTAACATGAATTCTCTGTGGTTGAAGAAAAAAGGAGTTCCCAGTGATTATCTCCCGACTTGAATTGCAGCAGCTGATTTGTCATTGATATTAGAAAGTTGTTCAAATGCTGCAAATATATTGTCCTCGGGATTCGAAAGCGATCGAGAATCAAGATTATGGAAGTAAAATGAAGCTACGGGCTTTCACTGTTGTGCGGTTGTGGGGAAGCCGTGCCAAACATGGTCCGAGTGTGCATGTCTTTCGAAACTCTGATGGTAAAACAAGAAGCTAATGGTGATGGAGGGAGAGATTGTTTGTTCTGATGTGAATGTGCTTCCAGGAAAGCGGATTTTTCAGGCAACCTAAGAGCGCCCTTTGTGGTTGGGTTTTATGGTAGGCTTATGTCGACAACTAAATGGTCACGCACTCCGGACACATGGCAATACTTTATGTGTATACTCTCAAACACATGCAAGATAGCCAACCTATATATCTTGGTCATATCATTAAATCGATAAACTCAGACATAAATTATCGAGGATCTCAGCTAGTTTCTTTTCCTAGTCTTCAAAAAGGAAAAAAGAAAAAGAAAAAAAGAAAGTATATCCTAGTTTCAACATCGAGCAAACATATAATCAACAAATCTTCTCCTTAAATAATCATGAAGACAAATAGATCTAGATAAATTTCACATATGCTCAAGATATCTACAAAACATAAGATGAGACAGTCCCAGTTTAGCGGCGGAGATCTGATATTGCCCAAAAGTTGACTTTGTTGACTGTTCCTTTCTTTCCACCTGCATGATTTCCGCATCATCCACTGTCACAACAACTTCGCCATTACGTGTATTTTATTATTGGAGGGACCTCGCCCTTTTGTGCCAACGAATCCCATCCTTCGTTCGTGAAAGTGAACCACTGTGAAGGTCTTTGCAGATCGCTTCTTGCTATGCTAGTCGGAATGCTTTCAGCCTTTCCAGACCGGGGTGAAGCTTCCCTTGCTTTATCGAGACGCCCGAGATGACCCATAAAAGTGGGCAAAAGCTAGTGTGAAATTGGGTCGCGGGCCGCGCTCACGTTCCAGCTTTGTCGAGTCATTTAATTTTTAAATTGAGGATTTGGACGGGTTTAGGAAACAGTTCATTGCATGATTGCGCATATTCCAAATTATATTCTGCTCATGATTGCGCATATTCCTAATCGTTGTTCTGGTCTTCTTCCAATTTTCTTTGGTGGGGAAAGTCTGCCCGCCATTTTACGAAAGGGAGGCTCTATCGATTGCCATGACCATCTCGAACTTATTCTGCTTCGCCATTCTGATTTTTTCTTACACTGAACCATCTTTAAAGCTGGTAAATAATTTCAATCCGTTGGCCGTATAATATAATTATGCATGAGCTGTACGTCCAGAGAAAAAGGGAGTGCTCATTCTTATCTTATCATGCCTTGCCCGTTCTAGGGTCTTTGGAAACCCGACTGATTTTCATGTCGTTTAGTGTACGTGACTTGTTTAAATTACCGACAGCGAGTCGTGACCTTCGCATATTAGGTTAAGAACCTTTTTGCGCTTCTATGCGACCTTCCACATGGACGCGCACGGACCGAGCAGCCATGACCTTTGAGCAAAGCAAACCATTGAATCAGAAGAATCAAACTTCACCAAACCTCCTTTACCAAAAAAAAAAAAAAAATACCTTCACCAAAACTGTTAAATTATGCCTCGAATTTCGAGCCTTCGTATGAAACCGATTTCGAATTGACTGATGCAAATCAGAATTATAAATCAGATCTTTTGCTTTTGAAGAATTGCTACTATGGTGTTATCAAAGACCTGCTGTGGATGTCACTCCAAAAGTCAAGGTGGGCCCAGGTCAAAATTTCTTCGTCAGACTTGGTTTGGCCGAAAAAGAATAATAAAATAAAATAAAATAAAGCAAGTGGGGCCAATGAGGTTTTAGAGGAAAGAAAATACAAAATAAATCAAAGGTTTGTATTTTAGGTTTCTTTTCTCTGGATGAAAATAGTATGTACACAAAAAGTTCATCAACGAGCCGCTCGAAGAAGAACGTTATGCATAGAGGACAGTGAACGTACCAGACGTTCTTGAGTTCAGATGTACAAAGTGCTTCATACACAGACGAGGATTTTGTGCTTGTGAGTTTTATTATATCTAGTTGAGTTGTTTTATACGTAAACACTTCGGGTTTTGGTATAATCTAGATGCGGGAAACACGAGTGTGTTGAGCGATTGTAATTCTGATTATCCAATTATAGTGGATTATTTATGCTAGCTTTCCCATGGATGTAGGTACCAATATTCAAATCGAACCACATAATCTCTAGTGTCCTTTATCGTTCCTCATTAATTTTTATGTGCTTTTGTATTGACTTATTTTCAAGATCATGATTAGTTTTCGTGCTATATTACAACAATTGGTATCAGAGCTTTGATCAAATATTATGAATTGTGATTTAGGGCTTTTGCTTGTCCGATAATTATCCGGGTATCCTGTAATTGCAATTATGTCTAGAGTGAAAACTGAAATTGAGAAGTTCAACGGGAGGAACAACTTTGGGTTGTGGAGCCTCGAGATGGAGGCATTATTGATAACTCAAAGTTTAGTAGAAATATTGGAAGGCAAGGCTGAGTTACCCGAAACGATGACGGATGTTGAAAAGAATGTGGTAATGAGGAAAGCAAGATGTTTAACCTTGTTGAATATATCGGATGGAGTATTAATAGAGGTAGGTGATGAGAAGGATACCGCAACATTGTGGGTAAAACTTCGGGCGCCCTATGTAATGAAAGGTTTGAACAATCATTTATATATGTTGAAGATAATGTTTCAGTTTAGATATACTAAAGGCATGTCTATCAAAACTCACCTAAATGAAATTAATAAACTCATGATAGATTTGAAGAACGTTGATAAGGCACTTGATGATGAAGAACAAGGCATGATATTGTTAGCTTCTTTACCAAAGTCATGGGAGCACTTAACTGATTCACTATTGCAAAGGCGTACCACAATTACCTTGAAAGAGGTAAAGTCCCCCCTTATTTTCTAAGGAGTGGTAGAGAAAGTTGCGAAATGACAGTCTGGTGCGGAATGTAGGGCGAGGACTAGTGATTCGAGGTAGAGAACAAAAGCGAGGGTCTAGTAGCAGCAGAGGCAAAAGTAGATCTAAATCGCTCCATAAAAAGTTCAAAGGATGCGTGAAGTGCTTTGAGTGTCACGAGGAAAGGCGCATCGGGAGAGATTATCCTAAGTTGAGAAATAAAGGTGATAAACAAAAAGCCACAAGCAATGTGGCGAACATTGATGAGGAGAGCACTGGTGATGGAGAGTCTATCTTGTGTGTGATTACAAGTTCGTCAAGAGACGAATAGATGCTAGATTCAGGGTGTTCTTATCATATGATGCATCAAATGAACTAATTTACTACTTACCAGGATGCAAATTGTGGTAAAGTTCTGTTGGTGAATAATGTAGCCTGCAAGGTTGTGGGGATAGGAATAGTTCAAATTCGGATGCACGATGGCATGATGTGCACATTAATAGACAAGGCATGTGCCGGAGCTCAAGAAGAATCTTATTTCTCTAGGGACGCTTAATGATATCGAATATAGGTACATCGCTGAAGGTGGAGTACCGAAGATCTCTCGAGGTACCATGATAGTGATGAAAGGGAAGAAAGTGAGTTCTCTCTATCATCCGGTAGGAGAGACCGTGACAAAAGCTGCTATAGTTTCATCAAATAAGTCAGATTCTGATTTAACTTAGTTATGGCATATGCACTTGGGGCACATGAGTAAAGCGGTATGACGTTCTTTGAGTGATAGATGGTTGTTAAAGGGTCAGAAAATAAGTAAATTAGACTTATGTGAGCACTGCATCTTTGGAAAACAGTGTAGGATTAAGTTTACTACAGGTATTCATTCGATCAAGCAACCGGTAGAATATATTCATTCGGACGTATATTGCCAGGCTCTAGTTCCTTCGAAATGAGGTACCCGATACATGCTGACTTTTATCGATGACTATTCTAGGAAGGTCCGGGCTATTTTTTAAAGCACAAATCTAATGTGTTTGATTGATTCAAGAAATTTAAGGCATTGGTTGAAAAGCAGTCAAATGAACATATCAAGTGCCGGAGAACCGATAACGGCATGGAGCTTTGTGGAAAAGATTTTACCGAGTTCTGTATGAGAGAAGGGATTGTGAGACATCGCACAAGACCTGAAATACTATAGCAGAACGGTATAGTAGAACGGAAGAATAGAACTTTACTTAAGCGGGCTCGGAGTATGCTTTCTCATGCTGGCATAGGCAATGAATTTTGGGCCGAAGTAGTGAACATGGCCTATTATCCGATTAACCGATCTCCATCATCTGCTATTGAGTGGAAGACTCCAAAGGAAGTATGGTTGGGGAAATCAATTGATTATTCCAGATTACGAGTACTTGGATGTCTTATGTATGCTCATGCGAATGATGGTAAGCTTGAGCCGAGGTCGAAGAAGTGCATATTTTTGGGTTATGCACATGGGGTGAAATGCTACCGATTGTGGTACATCGATCCTAGATCACCCGATTTTCTAATCAGCAAAGATATAATCTTCGACGAGACTGCATTGCTTCGATAGAGGAGTCCTAAAATACTACTAGCAAAGCGGACAAATCATGGTGTTAGTAGTGCCGTGAAGCTTCAGGTGGAGACTCAGGAGACCTTGAAGGTAACAGATATTGAGACTGCAGATAAGTCCGTAGTTCCCGAAGTTGATGATACTAAACAATCGATACAGCCGCAACATAGTATAGTCGTAGATAGATAGAGAAGGTAAATTAAATCACCCGGTATGTTATGGTTATACAGATATTACTTATGTTTTGACCGTAGGTGATAAGGTGGATATGAATGAGCCTTCGTCTTGCTCCGAGGCGATAGCTAGTTCTGAGTCGTCGAGTGGCTCGGTGCTATGAGTGAAGAGATGGAATCACTTCATCAAAATTAGACATGGGAGCTAGTTAAAGTACTCAAGAGCAAGAAGATTGTTGGAAGTAAATAGGTCTACAAACGAAAAGAGAGCATTCTTGGTATTGAGGCAGCGAGATATAATGCGAAACTTGTTGCGAAGGGGTATATCCAGTGGAAGGGCATTGACTATAATGAGGTGCTTGCTCCTATGATAAGACATACTTTTTATTCATGTTTTACTTGTTTTAGTTGCTACACAGGATCTCGAGTTGGAGCGACTTGATGTAAAAACGACGTTTCTTCATGGTGAGTTGGAGGAGCAAATTTACATGAGGCGGCTAGAGGAATTTTCTATTTCGGGTAAGGAAGACCATGTTTGCTTGTTAAAGAAATCTTTGTATGGGCTAAAACAGTCTCTTAGGCGGTGGCACAAGCGTTTTGATGCTTTCATGGCTAATCAAGACTATTCAAAAAGTCGAGTGGATAGCTGTGTTTACTTTAGGAGATTGGAGGATATCTGCTATTAAATGTTGATGATATGATGATAGCAGCTAAGAATGTGTCCGATATTGATGTGCTGAAGAAGCAGTTGAGTACCGAGTTTGAGATGAAAGATTTAGGTGCTGCAAAGAAAATTTTGGGTATGGAGATTTTACATGACAGGATTATAGGATTATTACATCTGTCTCAAAAGAAATATATCGAGAAGATTGTAGTACATTTTAATATGCAATCAACGAAGTCTATGAATACACTTTTACCGAAGCACTTTAAACTTTTAGTTAGGTTATCACCGCAGAGTGAGCGGGAGGAGGAGTATATGTCCCGTGTTCCTTATTTTAGTGTCATGGGTAGTGTTATGTATGTGTCGCGACCCTCTCTCGAAAATGCCGGCGAGGTGAGGTGAGGTGAACGAGCCACGCTTCCGACCCGGTTGGTAGTAGATCTTGGCGTGCGAGTTCCTCCCGAGACCCATTACTCGAATCCCGATGTGAAGACGATTTTTGATATTGGGGATCGACCTTAGTGTGGTCGGGTGACATGTGCATAGTGTACATGCATATGGAGTCGCCACTGATTAATTTTTAGAGGGTATGATTGGGAATCCTATCGAGCGGTCGGGAGGAACCGTTCGATTCTACGAGAACCAGAGAAGTGGGTTCGAGGACTTGGTTATGTCGAGATTTATATCGACGCCCTTTCGATTATTGAAGTTGAGTGATTTTCTAATCTAATGATTCATGCAGATGAAATTTAGGGCAAAGTAGGCTCTAATGATCTAAGGTATCATGCGGATGGGAATTTGCTAATCTATCAGTCACAATCAAGAATATGAAAGCGCAATCAAGATATTCGCAATCAAATCAATCAATCAATCAAGTAGGGCACACCTAACATGGCCCTATCGGCCCATAGAAAAGTCCTATTCAAGTTCGGGGTGATTCGAAAAATTTTTGGGGCGAAAGGCCTAGAAGGGTAAAATGGTCATTTTGAAGGTTCGAGACCCAAAAACCACAAAATAGGGTCGAGCCAGTTGAATGTGGCCATTTCCCATTTTTTGTGATTTTCTAGAATTTTTTAGAATTTTTCTAATTTTTTGGATTTTTTTATTTTTTCTAAAAATACGAAATTTATTCTGATCAATGTACATCAACCCTCGGAACCACAAAAATTCTCGATCCAGACTATAAGAGTCCCGAATCGACCTAAACATTTTTTAGAAATTTTTTGGGAAAATCCGGGAATTTTTATGAAATTTAATGAATTTTTTTGGATTTTTTAGAAAATTTTTATGAATTTTTATCTATTTTTTATTAATATTTTCAGACCGGGTCAACTCGGTCAACGCCCGGTCAACCCGACCCAGACTTGGCTTAGACCCGCTCAACACTAAAGTTGCGACGTATCCTATTTATCTAATTTTTTTCAATTTTTCAAAAACTATTTCCTAATATTCAAAAATACAGAAAATGAATGGGTGGCCAGGATCAATCTTTAAAACGATCTTAGCCATCGACTATCCTAGATCAAAACGACGCCGCTTCTCACAATGAACGAATGGTCGGGACTAAACCTAGATTCGATCTCGGCCGTTCGTTCCCTCTCAAGCCTAAAACGACGACGCATCTGTCCCGGACACAAAACGACGCCGCATCGCTCCTAAATGAACGGTCACAATTCAAAATTAGATCTAATCCGGGCCGTTCATTCCCTTTAGCTATAAAACGATGACGCATTAGCCCTTCGACCCCAAACGACGTCGCTCACTCGCTTACATAAACGGCGCCGTATCCATATTTTTTATTTTCTAACTAATAAACGAATTATGTAAAACCTAATCGGACGGTCGAGAATTGAACTAGCCTAATTATCTCATCCGTCGATCTAATCCTACTCAGCCAGCTCGCTCAACGGACGAGCCGACTCGGCTCTGGGCTGGACCAATCACAGCCTGCCACCTCGGACGTTGACCCGCCGACCGAGCCACGTCGGGTTCGTCCGCAACCTCGCGACGACGACGCAATGGACGGCCGAGACTTCCCGGCGAGATCCGACAGTGAAACCTCGGCCGATCGACCTCAGACCGGTGCCAATCGACTCGTCTAAACATACAGATCAACATATCTAAAAATCATGCGAGTTCATTGGCTAAATCACGATTATCGCACTATGCACAGGCCGGCATCTCAAGATTCAATCACGCGATAGAGAGCATAACTATTCAATTCGAGCTTGAGAAACATTCAAATCATGATCAGAATACTTACCTCGAGCTCCGATTGAGCTCGCAAAGGCTAGAAATGCCCGGCCGAAGTTCGACCGGATCACGATCGGGTGAAGGCTCGATTCATGGTGATCGCGCGAAATCAATGCAAAACAGGAATGCAGATGTGCTCGGTGATGTTCCGAAAGCAAAACGCACACATTAATTGCGATAATCATGTTCGCGGAGATGTGATGCCATGAGTGCACAGTAGAATGATTCGAAACTCGACTCACCTATTCTGGATGTTGTAGGCTAATCAAAGTGCTGAGATCGCTTCTTGGAGGTGTAGGCGAGCTTCTGGAAGTGGCGACGCAACTTGAGGTGGCCCGAATCGATCGGCTAAGCGGCTCTCAATCCGAGCTCTGGCGAGCAGCAATGGCGACCACCGGACCTTCTCACTTTACTTTTTCTCTCTTTCTCTCCCTTTTCAGTTACTCGGCGAGCACGAATAAGCCGCTCCCTTGATTCGCGAAGCTTCTCAGCCTTTTATACCTGTTTTGAAATTTGGCGCGTCGGGCGAGCTTCGCCGACCTTCCTTCGCACGTGCTCGAGCGAGTGAAGAGGTCCAAACGGCATCGAGGACGGAATGCAATTCCGTTCAATTTCGTTTGGCACTCCGGCGATTGCAAATCAAGCACGAATTTGGTCAATTCTGTGAAAGTTGACTTTCTCGAGCCACCGTAGCTTTGATCGCTTCGCCGGTGCTCCTCCGGCGACCATTGGTCTTGAGTTTGGGTTCAATCGACGCGTATTGACACGAGGAACAAAACGCCCGGGTTAATTGATTCAATTATCATCAATTGTCCAATCAATTTGCTCGTCAAAATCAATCCAGTGATCGTTCATTCACGCAGACGTTCTGAGGAGGAAGACAACACTATTTGGACCGGTTCAACCGGTCCGACCGGCTGTCGGATCGGTGCGAACAGGTTCAGACTTAGAATTTTCAAAATTAATCAAAATCCGTGAGGAATTTTTACAATTAAATCTCAAAATTGAACTTAGGGGCCTAAATATTATCTAGAAATGTGATTTTGCCCAAAAGTTCTCATTAATTTTTATAAAAACCCCAAATTTTTTTAAAATTGCAAATGGGGGAAAGGCTCAATTGGATGCCCAAATGACCAAATTGGATCAAATTACCCATGCCAATCGATTCAAAACATATGAAAACCTTAGGGGTAATCCAATTTTGCCATGAAAGTCCCTGGATTAAAAGTAATTTCAGAAATTGAAAATCCCAGGGACTAAATTGCAAAGATTTTGGGGATTTTTGCCCAATTCGTGCAATTCGTGCAAGTAAGGGTGAAATTGATCAAATTGAAGTTGCAAAGGACTGAAATTGAATGTCTTGACTCAAGATGTGCAAAAATTGCAAATAAAAAGACTCGAATTGTATTTTTTGTGCGAATTCAATTCTCGGCGTTGTGAAGAAACACACGAAATTGAACTCGATTTTTTATTTTTCTTGAGGTCAATATGAAGATGGAATTAAAATAAAAATATGGGACATTTTTCTATATTTTTGTGACCTCGGGAAGTATTTTTTTTATGAATTTTATTATATTTTCCTATTTTCTGAAAATATTAAAAAATGTGAAAAATATGAAAAATATTTTTTTGCTCAAAAATGGTTCCTTATGCTTGGCCAAGGCTACTAAACTTGATTTTTCAATTTTTTGATTTTTTATGAATTTACGTGAATTTTTGTGGAATAAAACTAAAAGTCACTTGATCAAAAGTCAGGTGTCAACAATTGCCCCTCTTTGAAAGTAATCTTGGTTAGAGGTTGCTTTCAAAGACAAGGTGACACTTGAATCTTTAATCGACTCAACTGGGGAAAAATTTAAGAAAAGAAATCTCAACATTCAATTATCCTACCTTTGCCGTTAAAGCTCGAAATTCTATGGAGAAATTACTTGAGCTCATTTTTTATGTGAGAGAGAAATGAGGAGAGAGAGATTTACTTGTAGCTCACCTGTCGGTGGTTTGAAGATTGTTGGTCGGAGGTTGATAGGACGAGTGTATATAATTACCTTTGAGCACTTTGTGAGATACCTTTAAAGATCGGCGTCCGTCCGATGCTAAGTGCCTTTTGCGGCGGTTTGAAGGTTAAAAGGAAGGGTTAACGCCGTAATATGGGATTTAACCAGAAAGATTCAAAAAGGAAGGAAATTGGCTATCCCGTAGGAATGAATTCACCGATTAAAAAACAACTAGCTATCATGTTGGAAGGAATTCACCGTTTAAAACGGAGATTGGCTATCCTGTAAGAA
Organism: Rhodamnia argentea; assembly: GCF_020921035.1. Lineage (NCBI taxonomy): Eukaryota > Viridiplantae > Streptophyta > Magnoliopsida > Myrtales > Myrtaceae > Rhodamnia > Rhodamnia argentea. The sequence continues at coordinate 30,234,135 of NC_063153.1, read as the reverse complement.
GGAATTCACCGTTTAAAATGAGATTGGCTATCCTGTAAGAAGGAATTCACTATTTAAAATGAGATTGTCTATATTGTAAAAAGGAATTCACCGTTTAAAATGAGATTGGCTATCCCGTAAGAAGGAATTCACCGTTTAAAATGAGATTGTCTATATTGTAAAAAGGAATTCACCGTTTAAAATGAGATTGGCTATCCCGTAAGAAGGAATTCACCGTTTAAAATGAGATTGGCTATCCTGTAAGAAGGAATTCACCGTTTAAAATGAGATTGACTATCCCGTAAGAAGGAATTCACCGTTTAAAATGAGATTACCCTAATGTCTTTCTTCTAAGATCGACAAAAGCAAGAACAAGGATATCATTCCAAGGACCTATGGTTACTAGGAATCTTTTGGAAACTTGAGCTAAATTTCAGATTTAAAAGGGAGATGGGTGCCATCCGAGGACCTATGATTACTAGCATACCTACGGAGGCTCGAACCCGATTTTCAGATTTAAAAAAATGAGGGTGCCATCCGAGGACCTAGGATTACTAGCGTACCTACGTAAGCTCAAACCTGATTTTCATATTTAAAAGAGATGAGGGTGCCATCCGAGGACCTAGGATTACTAGCGTACCTACGAAAGCTCAAACTCGATTTTCAGGTTTAAAAGAGATGAGGGTGCCATCTAAAGAACTAGGATTACTAGCGAACCTACGAAAGCTCGAACCCGATTTTCAGATTTTAAAAGTAAGAGGGTGCCATTTGAGGACCTAGGATTACTAGAGAACCTACAGAAGTTCGAACCAAATTTTCAGATTTAAAAGAGATGAGGGTGCCATCCGAGGACCTAGGATTACTAGAGAACCTACAGAAGCTCGAATCCAATTTTCAGATTTAAAAGAGATGAAGATCCGAGGACTCGGGGATGCCGGAAAACCCGCAGAAAATCCAAGTTAGTTAGATCTTTAAAAATATAGTTATTCTGAGGATCCGGGGACACTAGGGAACCCGCAGAAATTCAACTAAACGTCATTAGAGTTGCTTTACGAGCAATCTAGTGGGTTGAGACCCTTGGATTATAATAAAAGAGTGATGATCCTAAATTCTGGTGAGAAACTTAGGAATTCCAAACAGATTTTCAAATTGCATTTGTGAAGGAAGCGTGTCCAAACACATTGTCGAATAGCACCATGTTCAAATCTCCACTGGGGATGAATTTTGAATGTCACAACTTGAGTATTCTTCAAAAAGGTTGTTTTTAAAAGACTTCAAAAGGATTTCCTTCATCCAAGAGGGCTTCTCACCATTTGGGAAGGCTTTCTCAAAACTCGAATCCGCTCATAGGAAACCTAACCTTAAGATTTCGGGATCATTCGAGATGCATACAATCTGCTTGATCGTAGAAGACATTTAAAAAGGACCGTAATTCAGGCCAGGTCAAAGGTTTATCAAAGGATATTCATCTTGAGGCTAAGAAATGAACCTTGATCAAGAATAGTTTCTTCGGGTCTACAAGTCAATAACCCCGAAGACATGATAAGACAGGATTGTACTTACCTCTTTAAGCGGTAGCTTCCTATGTGATCTCTCACATCCGCCCGAGACATCTCTAGATTAGAAAAGTTTCAGGGATAGGTCGTATCTTGGTTCAAGGTGGGCTTTTTGAGAAAGGCCATATTTTCAAAAGAGGGGTAAACGTGGGTGATCACCTTGATATCTTACCAGCAGTCATTTGCTTTGAGGGAGATTCATGAACATCTTTCTTCCACCGACTTTGAGGATTTTCTTCTTTTCGTTGTGATTCTCAAACTTGGTTTCTTTACGAGATCATTTCAAATGGGCTTTGGCCTTGCTTCTACCAGGCACTTTGCTTTTTCTAGCCCTTTTATCTTTTGTCATTTTTCACATTGACGGGCTCTTTTCGAGACCAGGATAAAAAATTCTTCCGATTATTCTTTCGACTTATTGCTGGTAATTCCTTTGTTTTGCCATGGTATAGGGAGGTGATAACCAACAATGGTTTAGAATTGAAGATCAAAGGCTCAAATTGGTTCGTTAAAGGATAAAGTATTTGGGGATATAGAAATGAAGTACTTTTCTTTACTCGAAGATGTTCCAAGCTTCTGCAAGCAATCACCCGAAGCTATCACAGAAAGATCGATGCAGGTTAGCACAATAAAATCTTACCTTGATCTTTTCTCCAAGGAATCAACCGTCGAACCTCCAAATATGCCCTAGTGTGGGGTGGTTCTTGACAGGGTTTTATTCAAAAAAATTTCTCCCTTTTTGGCTCGGAATGGTTGTCAAGGGATATAAGTGTATATGGAGAATTTGAAAAGAGAATGCCTTTCGTCATTTCAATCCATGTAATCACCTCGAATGATCCCTACGTCACAAGATTAAGCTTTTTCTCTTTATCACATTCACTCATCGCTCAAGTGTATTAGGGATGTGTTTGAGAATAAGGTTTGTCTCTTTTCATCCGAAAGATCATCCTTTTGAAAAGCTCTCAAAACATACTCTTTTATAAAACCTCGGGACGTTTTCATCAAAATTCACCATTTACAGAAATTTTCATCACGAAAAATATATTCAAAAGGTGTTTGTGAAATTTAAAGGGGATATTTCTTTAAAAGGAGGCCTTGCAGCTTTGCAGATCAAAATTTTTCAGTGTCAAGTATGATAATGCCCGTTAATGAGGATGAGTATATTTCATAAAAGAAGAGAACCTCAAACCTGTTTTCTTCAAATATCGATTCTTGTTTCCTAGATAAACAAAAGAAACCAATCAGCTATGGATATTCAAAATTTCAAATCAGCAATGATTTCCTGTTTGATCAATCACTCTGTAGGATTCTTCATGACTTCGAGCAATAATGGCAACCACTAGACCTTCTCGCTTTACTTTTCTCTCTTTCTCTCTCTATTCATTTACTCAACGAGCACGAATGAGCCTCTCCTTTGATTCGCGAAGCTTCTCAACCTTTTATACCTGTTTTGAAATTTGGCGCGTTGGGCAAGCTTCGCCGACTTTCCTTCGAACGTGCTTGAGCATGCAAAGAGGTCCAAACGGCGTCGAGGATAGAATGCAATTCCGTTCAACTCCGTTTGGCACTCCGGCGATCGTAAATTAAGCGCGAATTTGGTCAATTCTATGAAAGTTGACTTTCTCAAGCCATCGCAGCTTTGATTGCTTTGCCGGTGCTCCTCCGGCGACCATTGGTCTTGAGGTTGGGTTCAATCGACGTGTATTGACCCGAGGAACAAAACGCCTAGGTTAATTGATTCAATTATCACCGATTGTCCAATCAATTTGCTCGTCAAAATCAATCCAGGTCTTGTTCATTCGTGCAGACGTTTTGAGGAGGAAGACGACATTGTTTAGACCGGTTTGATCGGTCCGATCGGCGGTCAGACCGGTCCGAACCGGTTCAGACTTAGAATTTTCAAAATTAATCAAAATCCGTTGGGAATTTTTACAATTAAATCTCAAAATTGAACTTAGGGGCCTAAATATTATCTAGAAATGTGATTTTGTCCAAAAGTTTTCATTAATTTCTATAAAAATCCCAAATTTTTCTAAAATTGCAAATCGGGGAAAGGCTCAATTAGACGCCCAAATGACCAAATTGGATCAAATTACCTTTGCTAATTGATTCAGATCATATGAAAACCTTAGGGGGTAGTCCAATTTTGCCATGAAAGTCCCTGGATTAAAAGTAATTTCAGAAATTGAAAATCTCGGGGACTAAATTGCGAAGATTTTGGGGATTTTTGCCCAATTCATGCAATTCGTGCAAGTAAGGGTGAAATTGATCAAATTGAAGTTGCAAAGGACTGAAATTGAATGTCTTGACTCAAGACGTGCAAAAATTGCAAATAAAAAGACTCGAATTGTATTTTTTTTGCGAATTCAATTCTCGGCATTGTGAAGAAACACACGAAATTGAACTCGATTTTTTACTTTTCTTGAGGTCAATATGAAGAGGGAATTAAAATAAAAATATGTGACATTTTTCTATATTTTTGTGACCTCGGGAAGTATTTTTTATGAATTTTCTTATATTTTCCTATTTTCTGAAAATATTAAAAAATGTGAAAAATATGAAAATTTATTTTTTGCTCAAAAAATGGTTCTTTATGCTTGGCCAAGGCTACCAAACTTGATTTTTCAATTTTTTTATGAATTTTTGTGAATTTTTATGGAATAAAACTAAAAATCACTTGATCAAAAATCGAGTGTCAACAAGATGCTATAGTATGCACTAGGCTTGATATTTCACGAGCAGTGATTGTAGTCAATCGTTATATGAAACGTTTTGGCAAAACTCATTGGGAAGCTGTGAAATGGATCGTCAAATATTTGAAGATGACAAAGGACGTTGGTATAGTGTACCAAAGGGATAGTAATGGAAAAGACCACTGGTTTTGTGGATTCTAATCATGCAGGTGACTTGGATGAATCCAGGTCTTTAGCATGGTACGTGTTTATACTTGCAGGTGGTGCAGTTAGTTAGAAGACGTCCTTACGGGACCACGTTGCCTTGTTGTCGACTGAGGAGGAGTACATGGGGCTGACTTTTATAGCGAAAGATGCGATATGGTTACAAGGTTTGCTCTTGGACTTTGGGTTAGAACAAAAAAGTGTTGATATACATTGTGATAACCAATGTACGATTTATCTAGCATATAACATATAATCTAGTTTATCACGAGTGTACGAAATATATTAATATTAGGTATCACTTCATCCGAGATTTCTTAGCGAAGGTTAAAGTTGTTGTGAAAAAGATAGTGACAACGGAGAACCCTGAGGACATGATGACTAAGTCTATTCCTTTGGCGAAGCTCAAGTTTTGCTTGAGTACTATTAGTGTATGTAGAGAGTGATCGCCTATTAGGGCGATGGGAGGGCAACATGGATAATGAGTACTATGAGTTGGCTTCAAACATTGAGTTAAGTAGAGAATTGTTAAATTATGCCTCGAATTTTGAGCCTTCATAGGAAACCGATTTCAAATTGGCTGATGCAAATCAGAATTATAAATTGGATCCTTTGCTTTTGAAGAATTGCTACTGTGGTGTTATCAAAGACCTGCGGTGGATGTCACTCCAAAAGCTGAGGTGGGGCCAGGTCAAAGTTTCTTCTTCAAACTTGCTTTGGCCGAAAAAAATAATAAAATAAAATAAAGTAAGTGGGGCCCAGGAGGTTTTAGAGGAAAGAAAATATAAAACAAATCAAAGGTGTGTATTTTAGGGTTCCTTTCGTTGGATGAAAATAGTACGTACACAAGAAGTTCATAAACAAACCGCTCGAAAAAGAATGTCGCGCATAGAGGATAGTGAACGTACCAAACGTTCTTAAGTTCAGCTGTACGAAGTACTTCATACATAGACGAGGATTTTGTGCTTGTGTGTTTTATTATATTCAATTGAGTTGTTTTATCCGTAGACACTTTAGGTTTGGGTATAATTTAGGTGCGAAAAATACGAGTATATTGAGTGATTATAATTCTAATTCTCCGATTATAGTAGATTATTCCCTCTGGCTATCTCGTAGATGTAGGTATCGATATTTTGAGGCTAACTAACTTACATAATTTCAACTATGCACAAACCACGTAATCTCTGGTGTCATTTATCGTTTCTCGTTATTTTTTCCATGTTTTTGCATTGACTTATTTGCAAGATCCTGGTCGGTTTCCGCATTATATTACAACAAAACCTTCCGTCAACTTGGATGCGATTATCCTTTCTTTTGTCCTACTTTTTTTCCAAAATAATATACAAACGAGTGTAATTCTTTTTTGGGACCCTTAACAATGATTGACTTATTTTATTCTCTCACAGTGGGGAAGATGACCCTGGCATCGTCTAGCTATATCGATGCGTTTGGCCCTTGTGTTAATTTCCATCCTCGTGTTTTGTTCTTGTCTTGAAGGCTTGTACATTATTTTTTATCTGTCGTCATTGCTCATAATATTGGGTTCCTATTGCACACTGACTTATAAAAATTAAAAAAAAAAGGCGTCCATCGAATGTGCTTGAGAAAATGAAATCTTTGGAAGGACCCGATGATGGGATAAATCAAAAGTGAGAAACAAACACTCACAAAATAACTCTCAAAGGAGGAGTGGATGAAGAGAGCTTTCCTTCACCACTGTATTCACCTTGATTCACCCACAACAAAATAGCTACAAGACACCCCTATTTATAGGCTTGATACATGATTCTTGAACTACCTCTAGATACATGAATAGACGGATATACAAACATAACATCGGTACATGAACCAACTCTTGAAAGACTCACCTAGTAATAACTTTACAATAAACTCTCAAAAGTAACACTATAATAAAGACAAGTCTTGGAATGTGCACTAGTTTGTGCATGCGTCTAGAGAATCGAACAATCACAAGCATCAACATAGATTATGGACAATATTTATGAATTTGGTTTAACTTCTAACACTCCCCCTTAAACCAAATTTTCTTCCATCAATCATTCCAACTAGACTCTTGAATTTCTTAATTGCATCAACCTTAAGAGTTTAGTAAAAATGTCCGCTACTTGATATTCGGTCTTCACATATGAGACTTCAATCTCTTTCTCTCTCACTTGTTCTAGGATGAAATAATATTGAACATCGATATGCTTGCTTCACTCATGAAAGGCTGGATTTTTGGCCAAAGCAATGGCGGAAACATTATCAGCATAGATTTTTATTAATTCCTGCTACTCCATATGAATTTCTTCGAGCAATCTTCTCAACCATATTACATGACAAACACATTGGGATCCTGCAACATATTTAGCATCACACATCAATAGAGTGACACTTGGTTGTTTCTTTGATGACCATGTGAAAGCATTATCACACAAGAAAAATACAAAGCCTTAGTGCTTTTTCGATCATCGACGTTTCCCCCTAATCGCTATCTGAATAACCTCTAAGCTCGAAGGATTTAGATTGATAGTAATGTAAATTGAAGCGGTACCTTTGATATAGCAAAGTATTCTCTTTGCGGTATTAAGATGAGTCGATTTTGGTTTCTCCATATATCGACTCACAAATTCCAACACTGTACATGCTGTCCGGTCTTGTACATGTCAAGTATCTCAAGCTTTCGACCAAGCTTCTAAAATGAGTTGGATTAACATCGACACCACCATCATACTTCAAAATTTTGGCTTCACATGCCATTGGAGTATTTACTGATGTACAATCCTTCATGTTGAATTTCTCAAGGATATTTTCAGCATGTCCTTTTTGGGAAGTAACAATCCCATCGGCACTTTACTTCACTTTATGCCAAGGAAATAATTAATGAGACCATTGCTAGTCATCTCAAATTCCTTCACCATGGATGCCCTAAAAGCACCAATCATCGCCGAACTATTTCCTATAAAGACAAGGTTATTGACATATAAATAGGCCAATAGAACAACACCTTTCTCTTGGGGAAAAGTAACACTAGAAGTGCCATAACTTTTGTACGGCGTTCACTTAAGTGCCATAAATTTCAAAACGTTCACTTAAGTGCCATAACTTTCAAAAATCGTTCACTTGAGTGCTATGTTGATGTGGCAGCCGGAAAAGCTGACGTGGCACGCTGGAAAATTTATTGTAAACGCCGGAAAGTTGAAGTGGCACGCCGGAAAGATGACGTGGTACGCCGAAAAAGTTATTGTAGCACTCAAGTGAACGATTTTGCTCCGACGTGGCACTTAAGTGAACGATTTTTTTAAGTTATGGCACTTAAGTGAACATTTTCAAAGTTATGGCACTCAAGTGAACGCCGTACACAAGTTATGGCACTTCTAGTGTACTTGTCCCTTTCTCTTGCTTCAAATAAAGTGCATGCTCGTATGGACGTTGAGAGAATCCATTTTCCTTGAAATAGGCATCGATTGTGGAATTTCAAGCTCTTGATGCTTGTTTAAACCCATAGAGAGCTTTCTTCAACCACATCACTTTATCTTCATGACCTTTGGCAGTAAGCCCCGAGGATTATTCAACATAAATTTCTTCACCAAGGATGCCATTTAGAAATGTTGACTTGACATCCGATTGATAAATTTGCCATTTTTTTGAATGGTAATAGAAATCATCAATCTAACCGTCTCCATGCAAACGGGAGGGGTAAATATCTTGTCATCGTCAATGCTGGCTTTTTGCTTGTATTCCTTCGCAATGAATCTAGCCTTGTGTCTTGTCACTTCACGTTTCTCTTTCTTTTTGGCCTTATAGACCCATTTATCTCCGATCACTTTCTTGTCCTTCGAAAGGACAGCAAACTCCCATATTTGATTCTTCTCGATAGCATTGATTTCTTCATTCATGACTTTCCTTCACTTTTCCTCTTTGGCAATGTCATTGTATGTAAGGGGCTCACAATTAGCAAGAAGACATCCAAGATGAAGCTCGTCAGTAGCTTCATAAATCTCAAAAAATCTTCTTGATCTTAGAACAATTAGCTCATCAACACCGTTTGAAGAAGTCGATGGTGATGAACTTAGAGAAGATATTGGAGATAAAGGTGATGAGAGATTCTCTAACTCTGTTTGGTTGGAATACTATGATTACTCACATTAACTCTGAGATTCTCTGCCCACAATGCTTCTTCATTGAACTTGACATCTTAGCTTACATACACTTTCAAAATGTTAGGGTCAAACAATCAATAGGCTTTTAATGAGGAATCACACCAAATAAAGATGCACTTTTTTCTCTTATCTTCCAAATTCTATCTTTTCTAGTCCGGAATATAACCATAGGTAATGCTCTCGAAAATTCTCAAGTGAGAAACACTGGGTGTTCTTCCGCTCCATGCTTCTTGTGGAGTTACGCCGTCAAGTCCATATGCGGGACATCGATTTTGTAATTAGACAGCAACATGATAGCTTCACCCCAAAGTTCCTCCGGTAGATTTTTTTGCTCTTCAACATACTTTGAACCATGTAAAGAATGGTTCTATTCTTTTGTTCAGTTACGTTTTTTTTTTGGGAGAATATGGAGCCGTCAAGAAATGTTGAATATCATGATTGACACAAAATTTGTTGAACATAACTGGTGTGAATTCCCCTCCACGATTAGTTCTCAAGAATTTGATGCAATAGCCACTCTCCTTTTTAGCTAAGTACTTGAATTGCTTAAAAGTATCAAACACTTACGACTTTTCTTTCAACAAATACACCCAAGTTTTTCGAGTAAAATCATCAATAAGAGCAATGAAGTATCGATGATTACCATGGGACCGAGGAGTAATTGGGCCATACACATTGGAAGGTATCAACTCAAGTGGCTTCCTTCGGAAAGCTATCTCTAGAGTGCTTGCCAAGAACACACCCTTTACATAATTGAATAGGATGATCAATATGTGGTAAGCCAAGCACTAGCGGGAAAGAAAATTCTGTCCGCTAGAATTTAAATGGACGAACCTCAAATGCCACGACTATGAAGGATTATCGACACATGCCTTCAAGCATCGAGCCATCTCATTTTTTATATTGAGAATGAATATCTTGTTCTTCAACATCTTTACACTTGCAATGAGTTTATTATTTTGATCTCTCAGCACAAGGCTGAGATCTTTTATATGGACGGTGTAGCCTTTCTCCAGAAGCTGTCCCAAACTCAAGATATTGCTCGACATATTTGGTACATAATAGACATTAGTAACAAACTAACATGTATCATTCTTCAAGCGAATTAGAATTGTCCCTTTGCCTACGATAGAAATTTTGGAGTTATCACCAAACGAAACTTCCCTTTGACTGTCTCATCCAACTTGGACAAGTCCTCTTTCTCCCATACATGTGTTTGCTTCCACCAATGTCCAGGTACCACATATTGCTCTGTCTACCTTCATCCTCTTTGAATGGCAATAGAAGAACTTGGCCGGTATCATTTACCAAGTTTTCCTTTTCGTCGACTTCGCTACTTTCTCTGCTACTTTCTTTGCTCCCACACTCAGAAGCATGATGAACAAATTTATGGCAATTATAAAATCGAGTTTTAGATTTATCATACCAATGGCTATTCGAGTTCCATCCTCTTCCACGAACACTTCTTTGGTTCCGGTTTCTGTTGTTATTGTAAACAATATCTCTTCTACTTCGTCCATGACCTCTACCTTGAAAATGACCTCGCCATGGACCTTGATCTCGATTTGTCTCTCATGGCACCTCTACTTTGCTCTTCTTGGATAGACAATCGAGTTTGGAGTACTTCCTCCATCGACTCATGCTAGTTTCATTCTGAGTTGCTCTTTATGGGCTTGCAATGAATTCAAAAGTTTATCAATCGTCATGGCATCGAGATATTTGGATTTCTTGATTGCAACTACAATGTGGTCATACTTCATATCCACGGACCAAAGTATTTTCTTCACAACTCGAACATCAAGAGCATCTTAACCATTCCTTTTCATCCGATTTACAATCACCAAACTTGAACAGACCTAATCGGTTTAGGACTCACGATGCTGTCTATTGGAATTATGGCAAAAGGGAGCATCCTAAAACCAATTACTTTAAGTTGAAAAATAAAAAGGGTAAGGGAATTGGAGTTGAGTATGCTAATGATGTTGCAGTTGTAGCTTATAGTAATTCGCATAGTGCTGATTATGTATTGCTTATCACTAATTATTAATCATTTGATGAATGGATTATGGACTTTGGTTGTTCGTTTCACACTACACCAAATAGAAACTAGTTCTAATTAATGCATGGATAGTAGTAAAGTGCAATTAGGGAACAACACAGAGTGTGATGTTGTGGGTGTTGATGATGTTACAATTAAAATGCATAATGGTATCGTGAGGACATTCATTGAAGCAAAGCATGTTCTAGAGTTGAAGAAGAATATGATTTTCTTGAGTGTTCTAGATTCAAGTGAGTGTCGATATACTTGAGAATGTAGAGTTGTGAAAATTGTTTGAAGAACCTTGGTGGTAACGAGAAGAATCAATCATAGTAACCTGTTTGAGTTTTAAAGTGAAATAGTGACGGATTTTTCCATAGGGACGTCGATCGCATCAGCTCGAGAGTAAGAATTGTGGCGTATACTTTTGGAGTACATTAGCAAGATAAGCCAAAAAATTTTAAGTAAAAGAAATCTATTATGTGGTTGTGTTGATGATGAAATGAATATATGTAGGTGCTATAATTTAGATCAATGGCAGAAAGTGCAATTTAGTGCAAACATCGGAGTAGCGATAGAGATTGTAGAGTTAATTCACTCGGATGTACCAAGGTTGTCACGATTTCCTTTCGAGGAGGAGTGTCAGATTTATGCCAACAGTTGTGGATAACTATATGGGGAAGGTGTTGATGTCTATTCTTATTGAGAAAGACCCCTAACTAATTTCGAAATTGACAAAACAATCCATGATCTCTTAATCCGAGTTAATGCAATGAAATACTTGTTTTGCAGATTATCCATAAGTGTGGGTTACAAGAAATTGAATCTAGTAGAGAAGGCTCGGATGTTGCTTTGAGGAACTCGGATCCTATATCGAGCTCAAACGCCGAGCGAGAAGCTCAAACATTAGAATGATGCTCTGGCTCCGAGGGAATTATTTCACGTGCAATGATCAAATTACAAAGAAATGTATTCGAGATGATTTAATTGATATATTACATCATCACAACAGCTAGCAATCAAGCTAGATTCGTACTTAGAGATTCTCAATCATGAGATCAATTGAGGACACGGATTAACAGAGACAAGGATGACTTATCTAATGAAGTAATCTATCTACGAAAACTCAAGATCATGAATGTATGGAAGATTTGATCCAAAGAGGGATTCTTTTCTTTGTCGACCTCAACAGCCATAAAATCTTTTGTATACATTCTCATCTAAATGGGGAAGTATTGGAGAGCGATTCTCCGGAGATCTTGCAATGGGCAGTTGGAAATGGAGAAGTATAAGAGAACACTTCAAGACCGAAGACCGAAATGTGCAAGGGAAAAGAATTCAAAATTCCAAGATCAAGAGAGCTTCACATCATTCAGGTACCTTTGATCCTACACGGTAATTCTTAGAGGAGAACATACGAGTGTAAGAGTATTAAACAAGAAGTTTATTCACTAAATTGTAACCTCTAGGTTATTCGCTAGTGGAATCCAAATGATCGGCCGATTGTTTACTAGCTTTCATCATTTGAACGAAGTTATGAGCATACTCATTTACATTTTGCATTAATTTTCTTAAAAATCCTTAAAATCACCTATTCACCCCCTTTAGGTGATATCGTTAGCCATAACAATTAGTATCGGTGCTCGATGCTCATATTGTTGTTGAAGTATTATTACTTCTAAGATAACGGTCTTTATGGCTAGCAACTTTTCTCCTACATAGATTGAAGGAGGTACCAATAATGAACCACCTTAATTCGAAGGAAAGGAATATAGTGATTGGCAAATCAAATTCAAGGTATATCTCATATGCCAAGACCCTCATATCTGGAACGATGTTCGAAGAGGCTTTGATCCAACCGCAAGTACTTCAGGCGGCTCAAATATAGGGGACAACACCAATACTACTCCCACAAATGCTCTAATTGCCACTGAATTAGCAAAGACAAATACTCTAGATGCTAAAGTTATTTATTCCTTTTATAGTGCATTATCTCCCACTAAATGCAAACGTATTACAAATTCTTCTTCTTCAAAAGCGATATGGGAAAAGCTCTACCTAACCTATAAAAGAACAGACAGAGTCAAGGAGACTAAAGTTAACATACTCCTTGGTTAGTATGAAGCTTTGAAAATGAAGCCTAACAAAACGGTGAAGGAAATTTTTGATAGATTCACTAAAATAGAGAATGGCCTCACCTATCAAGGGTAAGTTGTGTTTGGACCGATGAGTAAACAAACTTTTGAGGCCACTCATGAGTGGGATAATATCAAAACATCCATTCAAGAAACTCAGAGGATATCACCCTTATCTATGGATGAACTCATTAGAACTCTTCAATCCTACGTGGATGAAAGAATTAATGAGGAAACTCATTCAAAAGGTAAGAAATTTATTACTTTAAAATCTAATACTGATTCCGATGCTTCAGATTCTAAAAATGAATATGATGAGGAATTAGCACTCATGGTCAAGAGATTCAAAAGAATGGCTAAGAAGGATAGAAACTATAAAGATAAAGGAGATTTTAAACAATATGATCAAAGAAGATCATTTGGTGGTAGAGATGAAAACAAAGACGTTAGTTGTTATGAATGCAAAAAGAGAGGACACATGAAGCCTAATTGTCATCTCCTAAAGAAGAAAGGAAGGGACAAAAAATCCAAGAAAGTTCTAAAGGTAGAAACCTGGAGTGATGCAGAATGTGAAAGGGATGAGGAATATGCTAACATCTGTCTAATGGCCAACTCGCATTCTAAGGATGAATATGAGGTAACTCAATTTAGAATCCCTCTTGAAGTATCCGAATATATAGATGAACTATGTTTAGACTATAAAACTGCTCTTAAAAGGCTCTCTAAATTAAAAAAGAAGTGGCTAGTTTAAACAAAAAGATATTTCTCAAAAGGATAAAATAAGTTTTTTTGAAAGCAAATTTTTTCAAATCAAAGAGAAATCTAATTTGATTTCTAAGGAAAATGCGGATTTGAAAATTAGGAACGAATCTTTGAAAAAGGAAAATGATTCCTTCAAAAAAGAAAATGTTTCTTTGAAAAAGGAAATTTCAGATATCAACAAAAAAATTTCCAATGGTTCAAAAATGTTACAGCATATTCTTTCTATATAAGTTCCTTGCTATAATAAATCCCGGCTTGATTTTCAAAAGGAAAATGATTTGAAAAATTATTTTCCTAAAGTCGAAGAAAGGCATAGAAAAAGACACGCTAAACTGCTTATACAAAATTCATTTTATATAAGCGGTTAATAAGATCTAAGGGACAGAATTTCTCTAAATGCTCTAAATATGGTGAAACGAAACATTCCAGATATTACTGTCCTAAGATTTGGAGACCTACTCAAGATATTTTGAGATTTACAACTCTTCTAACCTAAAAGGACCCAAACAGATTTAGGTACTAAAGAAGACTTGAATTCTTTTGATGCTTGCAGGTACCAATGAAAAGAAGAAATAAGTGGTACCTTGATAGTGGATGTTTCGGACACATGACTAGAGACTCCAAAATATTTATCAATCTCACTAAGTTTGATGGAGGAAGTGTTTCCTTTAGCGGCAACAATAAATGAATAATTATTGGCAAAAGAACCGTAAAGATTGGCAATCTCTTCATCAATGATGTCTTATTGGTAAGGGGTATAAATTTCAATCTCATAAGTATAAGCCAAATATGTGACTTTAGATATAAAATATCTTTTGTGGAGAATAAATGCTCGGGTGTTAGCCAGGGCAACAAGTGCTCATTCACAAAACATAGACATGGCAACATGTATCTTCTAGAGATTTTTCACCTTAAATACTCACAATTTTAAGAAATCTAGAGATTTTTCGAGTATGTTCTAGATATTACCAAATAATCCCAGTTCACTATCCATCCCTAGTGGTTTTCACTAAATCAAAAACATCATATCACATTATCTAGTAAAAGAATGAGCTAACTAGCTAACTAAGTGCTTATCTACCCTTCGAGCTATCACATGTAGTTTTTTATAACTGCATGCATAATTCATACCGATTAAAGTTGGCAAATACTTCGAGGACCATTGTTTCTCATATTGGGCATGCTCATATGGGCTTAGAGAAACTAAAGTATGATCCGATGACATGTGACCCCTACACACGGAATATGGGGTTTTAGGGGCAACGCCCCAAAAACGGGGGTCCCGCTAACCGGTTAGCGAGCAAGAGTTCCACTCACCGGTGAGCGGGCGTGGGTTTGGGGGCAACACTCCCCAAAACAACAACGGGTTTAGACTTATGTTTAAGTTGGCCCGTTTGTTGTGGGATCAAAGGGATTTTGATATACTGTGCTGAAAAAAGAAAAAAAACTAATATCATAGTGCAATCTTTTTGCAAGACGTAGCCCTATTTTAGAGTGAATCCGGGTAAAACTGTGCGTCATCTATTTTTCTTCTATTATCCGAGTGATCGTTCTGAATCGATTTGCGATACATTCCTTCAATACCGACATCATGCAGTTAGACGAATGTAATTTCCATGAGAGATTAGATACATCACAATAATGGACGTAGATTCACATGCATAACCCCACCATGGTATCACAATTATTATCATTTTGACCCACCATTTCGTCTTCTTCAATTTTCTTTCTTTCCGCCTACACGCTATCCGCATCATCCACTATTATAAAAGTTTTGTAATCATGCATGAGAGAACGAATATCCCTTCATTATTCTTTGTAACTATGGATGTCCCTTCATTATTCTTCATTTTGCCAACGAATCAGATCCTTTTTTCGTGAAAGTGAAACACTGTAAACATTAATATTCAAGAAAAAAAGGCACTTGGCCGCCAGGTTAGACTTGGTTAGTGGCCCTGACTGCTTTTTGCTATGCTAATCCGAAGCTGTAGACGAGAGTTCCGTCCGGTTCGGATAGTTATCGGTTCTTTTACATATCCCTAGTAGAAACGCCTTCAGCCTGTCTAGACAGTGGTGAAGCTTCCCGACTCTGCTTTCTCGATATCAACGAGATGAGCCAAAAAAATTGGGTAAAGCTAGCGGGAAATTGCGTTGCGTGCGATGTTCACGAACGAGCTTTACCCAGTCTTCCAGTTTTCAAACTGAGGATTATGATGAGCCTTTGAAACAGTTCAATAATGAAGGAATATAACATCATTACGAAGAGTTGATAGAACAAAACAAGTACACTTTTAGAGAGTTCATTACATGTCTAGATATGTTACAAAACGTAAGCTAACAAAAGAGCTACCTGTCATCGATGTTTTGTTAGTCTTCTTCTTCTACTTATCTTTGATGGGGAAGTTCTGTTCTCCCTTTAACGAGACCAGTCCCCCATCCAAGATCCACCGTTGAATAAAAAGAGAAAAAACAGGCGTCCGTCGAATGTGCTTGCAAAAGAGAAATCGATAGGACCCAAAGTATCGCTATATAAGTAGGGAGCATTTGTTTTGTGCTCTGCGTTTCAAGAGACAGGTGAAGTTCCCCGAAACTTGCTTCCTTGAGATTGGCGATCCTGAGAAACTTCGTGTTGAGATCGACGAGATAAAGGCATAATCGGCAGGAACCCTTTTAATTTGCGGTAACATTTCTACTTGTCCCGTAACTTTCTGCTTCCTAGAGCTCAGAAATCTGAATTGCTGAACTGGTGCGACTCTGGTGCTTCATTTTCTTTAGGACTGGTCGAGATGGAAGGTTACGACTACGAAGTGTTCTTGAGCTTCAGAGGATTAGATACTCGCAAGGGCTTCACCGATCATCTCTATACCCGTCTCACAGATGCAGGAGTCCGTACATACAGAGATGACGAAGAACTCCGTGTTGGCGAAGAGATCGGCCCAGAACTGTTCGGGGCTATTCAGCAGTCAAAGATCTCCATACCCATCTTCTCTAAAAGTTATGCTTCTAGTAGATGGTGTCTTAAGGAGTTGGCCCAGATGGTGGAGTGTAGGAAAAGGAAGGGACAGATGATCATGCCCATTTTCTACGACGTCGGACCATCTGAACTTCGACACCAGACCGAAGGTTACGGTGAGGCCTTGCTCGTGCACGAAAACGAGAAGCGAGTGGATGATGAGACCCTTCACAGGTGGAGAGCTGCTCTCGAGGATGTTGGAAGGTTAAAGGGATGGAATTTAGAAAACGTGGCTAACAGGTACCCAATTATCTTTCACCTACTGTACTTTGACGGTTGCGTAACTGTTCGAATGCTGCACTAGGTTTGAGCATCTGCCTAGCATTTTCATAAATTTATTCTTCCAGATCAATGCAATGTGGTATGTTCCTTTTCCACTTGTAGTTGCCCTTCTTGTTGCATACCCTGGCTTCCACAGACTGCTATCAATTCCTATTGTCATATATTCAGCTAACTTCTCTACTTTGCCTTGGCCTTCTCGTCATTTTTTCGTTAGGCACGAAGGGCAACTAGTTAAAGAGGTCGTTACCAAGGTCTTAAGTGAGCTGAAGAAGGCATATTTGGTGGTTAGTGACCTTTTGGTTGGTGTTGACAACAGTGCGAAAGAAATTCTGGAAAAAATAGGCAACGACACTGATGATGTAAAAATCCTGGGAATCCACGGGATGGGTGGCATCGGAAAAACTACTCTTGCCAAAGTAGTTTACAACAAACTGTCTCGGGAGTTTGCTAACTGTTGTTTCCTTGCTGATGTTAGAGAAACTTCACATTTGAAAGGAATTGAGTTTTTGCAGGCTCAACTGATCTCGAGCCTCTCGAAAAGTGCACATTCAAGTATCAATGGCATGGACGACGGAATAATGACTATAGAACAGAGATTTTCAAGTAAGAAAGTTCTTATTCTTCTCGATGATGTTGATGAAAAGAATCAATTAACTGCACTTTTGGGGAGGCGATGTTCCTTTGGTCCAGAAAGTCTGATACTTATAACAACCAGAAAAGTGAATGTTCTACGTGAATTCGGAGTAAAATTGACTCATTTTGTTGATGGTTTGGATCCCATTAAATCCCTTTAGCTATTCAGCAAGCATGTTTTTAGAAGAGATCAGCCTCCAATTGAGAAAAAAAGACAATCAACAGAAATTGTGAAGATAGCCGGAGGTCTTCCCTTGATTCTGGAGGTTATGGGTTCGACTTTATCTATATGTGGACAAACTGAAGAAACTTGGGAAGAATACTTGGTGAAGTGGAGAAAGGGTAACACCGATAGCTTTAGAAGTAAGTTGATGATAAGTTATGAGGCCTTAGATCCCAATCAGAGACAAATATTTATTGATATAGCTTGTCTTTTTGATGGATATGATAAGAGTACGGTAATATACATGTGGAGAGACTGTGGTTTATGCCCAACAGAAAGTCTTGAAGTTCTTCAGTTGATGTCATTGATTAAAATTGGAGAAGATAATAAGTTGTGGATGCACGACCAACTCAAGGATTTCGGTAGAGAAATTGTTTCTCAAGAAAGTGGGGGCGAATTCGATAAGCAAAGTATGGTGTGGAACCACGAGGAGGCGTTGAAGATACTATTGAAAGAGAAGGTAAATCCCGGATCCAATTTCCTTTGTCCATGAGAATTCACATTTCGTAATCGGATGGCACTCTCCCCTTCAGTGAAAACAATCATAATTCACTCAACATACTCAGTTTCAAAATGCTACATGTTTTAAAGCATTTCTTAGATTATGGAATTTTAAATTTCAAAACCCATGTCCGGTCCTTTACAAATTAGCTAACCATATCCTTCTTTTCGTAAACTTTTCTTGTTTGCTCATTTAGGAAAATCCGAAGGTCGAAGCCCTCCGTTTGAAGTTTTATGATTGGGAGGAGTATCGTTTCACTCTAGATGGATTTGCAGCGCTACCAAATCTCAGGTTCCTTCAGGTGGACAGCGGACCCCTCGATGATGGAGTTGACCGTTTTCTCTCCCAAGTTTCATTTGTTGTTAGTAACTTGCTCACGGCGCCTCGGATCTATTTATGGAGAGAGATCAAACTCCTTCCGAATTTAAGATGGCTCTCTTGGCAATATTTTCCTAAGCGGGTACTCAAGTTAAGCAATTTTTCGCTGATTAATTTGGTCATTCTTGATTTTTCGGGTAGTAAAATTACTCACGATTGGGACGGATGGAAACATATTAAGGTACCCTCAACTCTATTTATGTCTTCTTATCAATGTGTACATTATCCTGATTTAACATATTCACTGACAATTGTCTTGTTGGTGTCACAGAGAGCTAAGAAGTTAAAAGTTCTCAACCTTGCGGACTGTGACCACTTGACCAGGACTCCTGACTTCTCCGAATTCCTGATGTTGGAGAGATTGATTCTAGCAGGTTGTTCCGAATTGGCTGAAATCGACACGTCAATTGGCCAACTGAAGCGCTTGGTTTTCTTGGACTTGCGCCGTTGTGGGGCTCTCGACTGTCTGCCAAAAGAGCTAGGTGGATTGCCATCTCTCACAGAACTTCTCCTTGATGGTACCAGTATACGAGAAATTCCTGATTTGTGTGGTGTGGAGAACCCGGAAAAACCTCGTGCTCGGATTTCCCCATCAGCAAAAGCAGGGGATCCACTCAATCGTTCAACTTCGCTATCGACGCTTTCGTTGGACGAGACAGAGATTACTCACCTACCCGACTCCATTGGATTGCTGACAAATCTCGAGAGCTTATCATTGAGGAATTGCTCCCGTATGCAGAGACTTCCATACTCCATCAAGGAGTTGCGATTTTTGACCGAGCTGGATCTGTTTTATACAAGACTTACGGAGTTACCCGACTCTATGGAAAGTCTGGAGCATCTAAAAGCACTGAACCTATGGTTGTCCGAAAGTTCGGTTACATCAGCCCTGCCGAAGCTTCCGGAAAGCTTGACTTCCCTCGCAATCATTTCTCGTGGACCAATGGCCGATCCCGATCTTTCCAGCTTGATCAATCTGAAGCTACTGTTATTTGTCACCAGAGAGCCTCTGATCTCTGGCCCATCTGAGTTGGTGCGGTGGATTGGGGGGTTATCCAAATTGGAAGTCTTGACGCTGGGCCACCCGAGCATTACTGACCTGTCTCTTGAGTTAGGCACGCTTCCTCGCTTGAAGACTCTTCAGCTTTTCGACTGCCGTGCTCTGGAATGCGTCCCACAGATTCCCTCGGGCGTCACAAGGCTTCATATCGGGAATTGCTCGTTGCTCACTGCACTGGATATCTCGTATCTGAAGGACTTGTCGGAACTATATGTCATCGGTTCGCCAATAGGGGTTCTTTCTGGATGTAAGCTTCGAGAAGATCTGCGAGAATGGAACATAAGTAAGGACGGAGGGGCCGGTTGGAAAAGGGATTTGGTCAAAAAGATGTTGGAACAGCACGGACTCAAAATGACTGGGTGCCCTTTTGAGGACTTGATTGACGAAGTGTTCGAAAGCGATCCGGATGTTCGTCTTGCATTTTAACCGTAAAATTTCAGGAATGTTAACTGCAAAATTTCAAAAGAATTTCTAGCATATGTGGCTGAGTTTGTTTTTCATTTTAGCTGTAAAGTGAACTTTGAAACTCTTGTTGCACTTTGGGCTTTGCAAGTATTAGCGTGTAATTATATGTATATTGAGGTATTTCTGTAATTGTGTTTATTTATATCCTTATTACAATTAGTCACTCATATAAATACACATTATACAACTCTAGTTTGGGTTGAACCACCATAAACACTATGTCGTTATTTCTCTCTGACTCTAAACATCAACATGGTATCAAAGCGGGAAAACGCATCACGTTCTTCAACATCTTTGCCCCAAATCAACACTTCTTTTGCTCCAATTTCTGCCTCAACAATGTTAAATACATCTGCGAATTTTTCTTCTTCTCTACCATCTTTTTTGTCATCATCTTCTCTTTCTCTTAATCCCAATTTCCCTTCACCTCTCAATAATATGCCGCCCACTTTCACCTTTTCTTCTCCTTTCTCTCTTGCTCCGATCTCTCCTGCTACTCAAATTACGGCCATGCAATCTACCTCGCCATCTCTTGTTCTTCCCAACATCACTAATCTTGTCTCCATCAAGCTTGAAGCAGACAATTATCTTTTGTGGAAATTTCAGTTTGAACCGATTTTGATTTGTAACGATCCGATGGCATATGTGAATGGATCCTTTCCGTGTCCACAGAGGCTTATCAATGATCAGAATGGTACTATGGTGTCCCATCCCTCTTATTCCATTTGGGTCAAGACGGATCAACGCGTTCATATAATAATTCGTACATCAACTTGATGTTAAGAATGCCTTCTTGCACGGCATTCTTTGCGAGGAAGTTTACATGCGCCAACCTCCTGGTTTCTCTAATACTGAATATCCTAATCACGCGTGCCGTCTCCGGAAAGCCATTTATGGTTTAAAGCAAGCTCCACGTGCCTGGTTTCTTCGCTTCAGCAGTTTTTTATTATCATTGGGTTTCACAGAGAGTAAGGCCGATCCCTCGTTATTTGTCTATACTTCTTCTCGAGGTTGTCTATATATTCTGTTGTATGTTGATGATATCATTGTTACTGGTGATACTCCTCATTTATTACAGTCTTTGATTACTCGACTCTCACAAGAATTTGCTATGAAGGATCTTGGACCACTTCACTATTTTCTTGGCATTAAGGCTTGTCACCAATCTAACAGTATGCTTCTATCTCAAGCTAAGTATGTTGATAGCCTTTTACGCAAGTTTGACCTTGTTAAGGTAAAGCTTGTATCTACTCCCTTGGCATCGAAGACTCTATTGTCTATTGATGATGGTGAGCTTCTCGCTTCTCCAACGCTATATCGACGGATGGCTGGTGCTTTACGGTATGTGTCCATGACTAAACCTAATATTAGTTTTGCTATGAACTTGGTTAGCCAATTCATGCATCAACCCGCATTACCTCATCTGCAAGCCGTCAAACGTATATATCGGTATTTAGCTAGCACATCTACCCATGGATTACTCATTGAGCGGTGTTCTCCCACTTCATTAACAGCTTATGTGGATGCGGACTGGGCTGGGTGTTCCGATACTCAACGTTCCACAACAGGTTTTTGTGTATTTCTAGGCACTAATCTTGTTTCATGGGGTGCCAAGAAGCAACCCATTGTGGCTCGTTCTAGCACAAGGACTGAGTATTGTGCTGTCACTCATTGTGTTGCAGAGATTGTCGCGACCTTCCTCACGAGCGAGGGCTAATGGGTCGCCCTCTCTGCCTGGTTGCATGTGGACCTTTGGACGTGAGCCCCTCCCAAGGCCCATTACCCAAATCACAACGAAAGATAACGTGGTTGATCTTTCGGTGCGGTCTAGTGACATGTGCTATGTGTGCATGCCAAAGAATCGCCACCAATTGTTTCGTGGAAGGTACAATTGGAAACCTTATCGAATAGTTGGGAGCTTCTATTCGATTCTACAAGAACCAGAGAAATAGAATTGGGGACTTAGTTACGCCAACTATCAGAGTTAACGCTCTTTCGGTACCTAAGTTGACTGAGTTTTCTGACTTTGAAATTTCATGCGGATGAGTTGGGGTACGAATCGTAAATCTAGGAGTTCATTCAAATGGGAATAACTACCCGAACAATCATAATCAATCAAAGTAAATGCATAAATCAAGGAATCCATAATATGCGAATAAATTGCATCAAATCAGCATGGCATTCCTAGTATAGCCCTATTAGCTTAGGGAAGAGACATTCAATGCATAGGAAGAGGTTAGGAGTGATTTGGACATGATTTGCCCATGAAGGGCAAAATCGTAATTTTGAAAAAATCTAAGGACAATTTGTCAAAAAGGGCAAAATCATCATTTTAGAAGAGAACTAGAGTGAAAAGCATCGAAAATAGGATTGACCACATAAAATGACCCATCTTCCAATTTTCGGCATTTTTTTAAATTTTCATGAAATTTTAGGGGACAATTTACCCTTGAGCGGATAAAATCGTCATTTTCTCAAGGAAATGATTGATAGAAACCCAAAGATAGGATTAACCATCTAAACCGACCCATCTGCTAATTTTCGACATTTTTTGTAGACTCACGGGAATTTTTTGGAGATAAATTACCCCTAAAGGGTAAAATTGTCATTTGAGGAATACCAGGAAAAGAAATCTCAAAAATAGGCTTGGCAATTGACTGTGGCCATTCCTCAATTTTTTGAGAATTTTTGAAATTTTTTAGGAATTTTCTACAATTTTTCCTAATTTTTTTGGATTTTCTAAGATTTTTCCTTTTTTTGGATTTTAAAAATTATTTTCGAATTTTTTATTGAGAAAAATTATCCGAGCCGGGTCGGGTGACCCAGCCCATGACTTAGAGGCGGCCGACCGACCCGCGTGGGTTTGGATCGTCCTCACCTAAACAGCGACGCTTTTGGAAATTTCAAAAAAGAAAATCAAAATTTCACTCATTTTCTAATTTCCAGCCGAAAAAAGAAATTCGCGCCTCAGATTTCTCCACGTGGTGGATTCTGGGCATTCTAATCAGGCATTGAGATCTACGAACAAGATTAGGCCATGTGGTTATCCCATGGCCCTCGATCTAAAACTCGGGATATATGGATTAGAGTGCACCAAGTGGCGCGTTCTTGACGCTCCGATTTGTGAACGAATCTATGGTTAGGGTTGGCCCATGTGGCTAATCCATGGCCGTTTGATCTTTCGATCAAATCCATGGTTAAGATTGGACGACGTGGCTAATCCATAGCCGTCCAATCAATGGCCTTTTTTTATTATTCTGAAAATGAGTGTTTCTTTCTTTTTTTTTCAAAAAACTCGATCCAACGATCGAAATATGACACACAAGCAAAACATGGATGTCGAAAACTGAATATTTTGAAAAATCATTTTTATTTTCCGAAAAAGGAGATCTTGATATGTGGCACACTTGAGTCCATCCGATCAAAATCATTTTCTGTTATAATAAAGCAACCAAATGCGCTGACATGGCCGCCACATGGCTGCCACGTCAGCGCCACATAGGCATTGACCGGGTCAACACGAGTTGACCGGTCAACCTCTTGTCGGGGAAGACGATCGGCGTCGTCGAATGTCGCCAGCGCCTCGCCGGAAATCTTGTATGGACGTCGAAAACTCTACAAAAACTCCCGATTTTCACGTATTCACAGTCAAACCTCATCCACATATATCGAATCTAGCCAAAAAAGGCACCTTGAACTAGTCTAAACTGACTTACACAGTCATCACCGAACCAGCAAACAAGTTCTGCAAATTAGACACTAAACCTCCAAAGAAAACGCCTGGAAAGCATCTGAGCAAGCTTCGGAAGCTTACCTGGTAGCTTATTGGCTTCGGTTTGGTGCGATATGAGCTCAAGAGCTCAAGAAAGTTCCAAGAGTTCAGGATCGGTTCAGGGGATTTAAGTCGTGAAAATGCAAAGTAAACACACGTACTTGATCAGAAGAAGCTCTAGAGAAATGTGGACTGAAAAGCTCGAACAAATGACAATCGACTCGAGCTACGCCATGAGAGTATATCATTTGGGATGAGCGGTGAACATTACCTTCAAGCGATCTCCGGCGAAGGAGGATATACTTCGCGTGTTCTTCAGATTGAGATGAATCGAACGGGACCGGTCGAGGTGTCTGGCAACGTCTGGATCAGCCTCTAAATGAGCTGCAAGTTCTCGAGCTCCCCTTTGTAACAATGGCAGAAGTTCCTTTTAGAGAGCCCCTCAAAAATCCTCTCCTTCCGCCCTCTCTCTTTCTGTTCTTTTCTTCTCTCTCGACTTCCGTATGTTCTTCGTTCCTCAGTCTGTTGTTACCGAACGAAGACCTCCCCGTCAAAACTCAATTGCTTCAGTGTCTTTCCCCGCCAATCTAACAGAATATTTTTTGGTTATCTTTCTCCAGCTGGCGTCAAGGAGACTTCTTGGACACTGCTTCAATCTAGTCAAAATCCGTTGGAGTTAGTTGGTGATTTTTTGCTTCCAGGTCTCGCGCCGTTTAGCTCCTATACGTGCGCAAAATGGAGTTGGAAATGCCACTGGGAGCTCCTTGCTACTGAGTATGATCAACGGGGTTGACTTGGTCAACTTTGTTTTCTCCCCCTTTCTTTTTTTTTTTTTTAAGTCAACACCAATTTCACCCATTTCTGCAAATTTAAACCCAAAATTGGATTCTGCCATACGAATGTTATCTAGGTGACAAGTTTGGGAAAATTTGATTTAACTTTGCTCAAAAATCCTAAAATTTCAAGATTAATTTGAATGTAAAATCTGTCCAATTAGGGTCCTTAATGACTAATCTGTGCTAATTTGACCTCAGTGTTTAGAATGTCAAAAAACCTATGGGTCAAGGTTTGTCTATGCATGGGTTCTCCCTTAAAATGGCCAATTTGACCACAATCGGAAACCAGGGATTAAATTGGAAATGCAAAGAAGTCCATTTTGCAATCTGCTCAAAAATTGAAATTGATCGGATCAAAATGCAATTAAAGGTGTAAGAATCAAATGTCAAAACTTTGACCTAGTGATAGAAAATGACCAGAACACTTTCTCAAATATTTTACTCTCTCTTCTTCCTTTTTTTTTTTTTCCACACCTGGCTCTCTGTTCTTGTTTCTTGTCTTTGCTGCTCTGCTTTTTGTTCTTATAACTACAAGCTGAAGACCAGCAACCGCTTCTAGGAACGGTAAGGAAGAAACGGGGACTGATTTTACCACGAATTCCAAATCTTTGACTCCCTTCGCCGTAGATACTTTCAAAGCCACGTGACTCGCGGACATTGAACTCCAATTCAGGCCGCCTAGCATCCACGCAACTTTTCCCTTTACTTGTGGCTGCGTGCAACCGCTCTCCAATAAGATTAATTATTTCAACAGTGAGCTAAATTATTTTCAAGCCCTTCTAAACCTTTGTCTTACCAACCTCATCAAACAAATCGGTGATCACCCGTGCCGTGCCGCATCGTTTCTGTTAAGTGATCGTGGAAGGAAATTCATAATAATTGTTGAGGTATACGTAGGAATTATATCAGAAAAGTCCCACATCGAAAAATTAGTTAGTTTGAAAAGGTTAATATATTATATCGAGTACAAAGACAACTTGCTGCAAACTCCAAGTCATGAATGGGATAATAGCTCAAGATTTTCTATTCTAATATCATATGAAATGTTTTAGACCACAATCAACAATTGTGAAATCTTAAGGTATTAATTAAATGAGTGATTTAGTATTTAAATATTATAATACGTTTTTTTTCACAAAAGGAACTGAGGATCCCCAAAGTGAAGCACTTGGCCAACCAAACCCTTTTCTATGATATCCTGAATTTGTATCTTCAACTCCTTCTGTTTCGCGGAAGCCATTTTATATTGTGCCTTCGAATTTGTAGTGGGGTAATCCGGACAAATCTTCAGTAGATATCTTTAGATGGGATGGATTGAGAAAGCCTTCTTACACATCATCATGTTATCATAATTGCTACACTATTACCTAGCTATTTGGTACTTGGCTGACAAGTCGATTACAGACATTCTGCAAAGCACAAGTCAGTCAAGCAAGACCAATCGGATTCTCTTGAGGCACTTCAGCTGCAGCAACCTGGTTCCTCATCTGATGTCCCATCAGATCTCCTAGCGCTCCCAGTGCTTGCAAAATCTCATCTATCCTTGGCTCTTCTCCAACAGGCCTAGCAGCACGGGGTGCTCTTTCTTCTTCCAAGATGTCATCGATCTACCCGACGGGCCTACCCCACGGTGCTCTTCTAGCTTGTCCACTTATTTCGCGAGGCAAATTACGAGTCCTACCCACCTCCTAGCAAACGCGAAGAGAAGACAGCCCCAACAACTAGAACACAGGTAACAATCACATGCATGAAGTTTTCGGTCATACTAACTATCACAATTTCCAACATACCTCATTACTCCGGGCCAATGACCGGATGGATCGGAGTTGACCTTGCTCGATACCACCTTGGGTGGGGATGTCATGCCCCTACTCTCAAGCTCGCGACATCCCTACCAAACCACCACATGTCATGAAAGATAGCGTCCTAGGTATACTATCAATCTACAAATCTACGGTGCATGCAGAACGTGCAACACTCCCAAACAACAAGATCAGTAGGGATAGAAAGCAAGAATAAACAAAACAGTCAATTAGACATAAGACATTTCATTCCAAAAAGAATAGATGATCCTTAATCTTACAGAGCTACCAACTACATATACAATGCCATGCTTCGGGGATGGCCCTCTAGGACTCACAAAAAGATACAAGAGTCGGGTAAGGTTAAACTCTCATCTACTCTCAAAAGACTACTCCACAACGGTCTTCCTCAATGACCACGCTCCACCCAAAAAGTCCATCTCAACCTAACGACCACTAGACATGGCCGTTATCAGAAGAGGATGACAGGACAATCTCCGATGATTCAAAGGGCACGACCTCCATATCGGACTCAAGATCCACTCTCTCATCGTCGGGAGTATCAAGGTCCATCGGTTCCTAGGTAGGGGCATAAATGTTGGGATTAGGTGGCCCTTTAAACCCACGGAGCTGGCTAAAGAAACTATCCCCATCACGAAAATACCAAGCTTTGAAGAGATGTGCCACCAGGTGTAGTATCCTCTCATCGACCCAAATTGTCGTGACGATGCTCCCAAACATCGTATGTACCTACGACTGGATAAGACTCAATATTAATCGACTAGTCGGATGGGACCCCGAATCTAACAGGTCTCTCCATCACTTGGGACCTTAAAGGTTAAAAAACGAAGTGAGAATAATCTCGGTGATTCAACTCCTAAGCCTGGCTAGGGCATTGATTTGCTCAGAGCATTCTACCAAGCAACCACAGAAGTATCGAGCATATAATTCAACCACATGCAACATAATGGTCTTCAGCCATGCGTAATGCAATGCTTGACTCAACTCCGCAGCCACAACAGACAAACAACCGGCAAGACATCACATCAACTTGCCCACACAGGACACTACACGCAGTCCATTTATTAACAGATACTACCTTACGATCCCGAGACGCTAGACGGTTGATGCCTAACACACTAGACAGTTGGTGCTCTCCTAGCGGGACTAGGCATCGTCTCATTACTTCGGCAACAACGACTACTATGCCAGTGTAATTATGATCGACACGGCACAACATAGCGAGGCATTCCAAAAGAAGCGTCGGTCCGTCATCGGCTACGATTGGTATCCGAACAACCCGGCGACACGAATTGACGTGCATCCGACAAGTCGTGTACTTCCAATCGACACGACGCAATCATATCGGGAACAACAATTAAGTGACCACTCAAGCGCATCCAACAACAACCAGTCAAATTTTCATCTTTTCACTTAGCCAGATGCTCATGTAGACATGATCAAAGACTCGGCTCCAGGCCATTTTCATGCTAAAATATGCTGTTTGATTCCATACGGGTCGCATGGATGTACCAAAAATCCACTAGAGTTTGCATCTAACAACATGGATTGACACCTACAAATTTCATCCATAGCATGCAACACACAAAACCAAGCATCCGGACAAACGAACAATCGGGACAACCAGCCAAACATATTCCGATAATCTGACAATAAAAACCGATCTAGATGTATAAAATCAACCGTCGAAAATCCAATCCAACGAACAATTAATCGTCCACTCGGCTCCGCCCTATCGCTCACTCGCAATCAAACAATGGCAATCAACTCGCCTCTCAAACAGGTCAATATAATCACCAAATAGCCGTAGACGACTTGACTAAGCAGATTGACTTAATTAATCGTGGCCATTTAACTTAAACTCAATCTCTATCTAAACTAACCACGATTAAGCTACCTAAACACCATATTAGGCTAATTACACAAAGTAATTACCACTAAGCAAAATTAGTGCCCTAATTGGGTTTAAGGGTTCAACTTACAATTAATCTAGCTCGAGCAACTAAACGACGACAACAAGGGCTGCGGTGATCCTCGGCGGGCCTTCGGTGGAGCTCTTAGCTACCTTAGGTCTCGGGGGCCTCCGGCTTGGCTTCGGGGCGAACCGGACAGGTGGCAAGGCGGGTCGAGCTGCGAAAAGGGTCAGGGGGCTATCATGGTCCACGGCGACTCGAGTGGGTGGCTTGGGCAACGAAAACAAAGGAGGCCGGGTTGGTTCTAGGGTGGTCGGGGCTTCACGAGTCTCCCGGTAGGCGGCACAAGATCGGGCCAGCTAGCTCAAGCCGACGACGACGAGGGCAGGAGGTGGTGATGCAAGCTAGAGGCGGCCAAAGGGGGTGGGGGGTGACGTCGCGGGGCTGTCACGACTTAGCAGTGACGAAGACAGAGGTCAAGGCTGCAAGGCACGATCGGCGGGGCTGAACAAAGCCGGTGGACGGCAGTTGGAGGTAGCGGCGGATGGTGAGGTGGAGCTACGGTGGAGGCTAGGCGGCGTCGGGCTGCTTCAACCGAAGGGAGGGGGGTTTATCACAAGAATCAGAAGGAAAGGAGGGAGGTCGGGCAAGTGAGTGAGAGAGAAAGAGAAGAGGGAAAGAGAAGAGAGGGAGAGAAGAGAGAGAGAAGAGAGAGAGAAGAAGGTCACATGGGGAGGGGGGGGCGGAGAGAGAATGAGTGATGTCAAGGTGATGGGTAGGTGCAGGAAGTGACAAGTAGTGCCTTTTCCCCCATTAAAGCTTTTGTCATCCAGTGATTTAATACTGCAGGTAATTTGGACTAGTTGGACATTTGGCACAATCGACGGAGGGTAATTTTGGTCTTTTCACAGATCGGGTTCGGTCGGGATTAGGCTCGGACGCGCGGACTCCGATTTTAAAACGCGACGACTAATCTAACGAAGCCTAATCTAGACTGCCCGACCTCTCGGAAATTATCCAACCATTGTCACTTAAACCCAATTTATTCAACAAACTGGAATTTACAGTTGGACCTTAACCGAGCCCAGTTATGTTACAAACGTGGAGGTTTCGGGGTGTCACACAATCTATGCAGAAGTGTCAATATATTACCCAAACAGAAAATCGACACACCTACCCAAACAAAAAATCGACACATCTACGTCGATTAGGGTTGCTACAGGATATATACAATTTTTCGCCGACAATGTTCGGGAGAGGAGGCCTAAAAAATTTATATATTTATCCATGCAAAGATAAAGAGTAGCACTATAGAATGCCCATGGAAAAAGCGCCCAACTCGTAATTGGCGAATTTCGTAGTTGCCTCTCCAATTTTTTTAACCAGTCTTTAATTTCCCCTCCGAATTCCACTCAAAGACAAACAAAAGATAAAAGCTATAGCACAAGGTAAGTGTGCTTTCCATGCAAAATATGAATCACTTCATTTGCTTTATTACTTATAAGAGACCAAGTTAAGAAAAGAAACCAGAGGAAAATATGATCAAGATGTGTTCCTTGATCTTGTTCCAACGCTAGCAAATAACTTGCTAACTTGCCAAATCATACTTACTACAAAGACAGTTAATGACCCCATATCAATTTCCCGCCTACGAGTCGTTGTACTTGCCCATTTGAAACTCTAGACAGAAAATGCGGATCTCTCTAATTCTTCTACAACCTCTCTAACATTTTCTTGAACAAACCAGGTCTTACTCAGTAAGCTGGAGGCCAGTAATTATCCATCTCCATGCAATTCTCCATCCCCATGTACCTATTGCCTCCCATATTTGCATGGGCCATCTCTCCACCATACCCACCTGCTTGATCTCCAACAAGAGCAGTGCTACTACTCATCATGGTCGAGCCGACAACCATATCTTGGTGGCTCATGGCCGGGCCCGGCGGAGGCTGCATCACCGGCCTCAGGACCGGCTGAGAGGAGGTGCCCCCCAGGTTCAAGTTCAGCCCAGATATCGTGAAGCACCCCGCGGCGGTGCCTGCAGGGTTGAGCTGCGGCGGCATCGGTTGGTTCACACTCATCGCCCCACTCCTCAGGACCCGGTTGATCTCAGCCAGGTCTGCCCCATTCATGTAGTTCCTCCCGAGGAACTGGAAGTTCTCCGGCTGCATCATCGCGGGCGGCACAACGCTCGACCCAATCTCAAGGCTGTAGGGAGGGACGGCCCGGGATTGGCTGGATGGGTACTTCTTCGCACCGGCGCTCTTTTGGAAGACGCGGCAAACCACCCATTCGTCCTGTTGTAAATGCGGAAAATGTTTAGCAAATACTAATATGCGTGAGACGTTATTTTGCAAACTTACGGGTGTTTGTGATTCTTGCTTCTTAGGTGGAAATTCATGAATTTTCTTTGTAAATGATGTTATTCTCTCTCTCTGCCCCCCTAAGTTCTATGGAAATATTAGTATGTATTTATCAAAATGTGATTGCAAAATATTTGGTTTATTAAGAATTCCATTCCTTAATTCTTTGCAAGATAACCTTTCAACATCAGTTGTTGCCCCGACATAACTTGGGGTTCAAAAATGGGCAGCACAAATCTATTCAGACAAACGTCTACAAGTGACCATTACCATTTCTGGAGAAGGGTTTGCGTCGAAAGACTGAAATGGGTTGATCGACAGTTATGAAAGTTAAGCTCTCAAGAAAATGTTAGTCCTATAATTATATTCATGCTTAAACTAGACAGATAACCTTTCCGTACTCAATCCTTAGTTAACTCTAGAAGTTAATTATTGCTTTCTTATTCTAAGATCCCCAAGACCCTTGACAAACCTAAAATTGAAGTAAGGGGTCATTCATGGCACATCTAACGGAATTTATATCCGACTTGCTAACATCTGATAAAATTAGAGGGTTTGAAAAGAGTGTGTGCAAAATATTCGAATTGGAAAATATCTTTTATTTTTAGTTGTTAGCAATCTTATTCTATTTCTGTGAATACGTAAATAGAAGAAAAGGTTGATCTACGCACACGGATGAAGATTATAAAACTCATAGCACTTGGATTGAAGGGCAAATTCGATGCCTATAAAATAGATAGTGGAGTTTATTGATGTAAGAAAATCCATGTAACATAGCCCACTTAGAAAGATGAATGCAGTTTAGGCTCCATTTGTTTCGCAGAAAATTAATAATTCGAAAAATACTTCCCTAAAAATGATCACCTATATCGCTTGAATTAATTAGCCAATGAAAAATATTTTCACTACCAACAACAATTTATATTTAACATTTTCATTAAATGTTTTCAAATCATTCATTTTCTGGAAAACAAACAGAGCTTTAGTCATCTCAAGGTTGTTCTTATAAGCTAACCTTTTTTATTTTATTTTTTTTGGGGGGTTGTTTCTTTTTGGCTCAACATATCTAGGGTTACAAACTTGAGACTCGAACGTTTTCTTTGGGTTGTAGTTCCGAAACACGTGAACTAATTTGGTGATGAAAATGGGGATTACCTTGGTAGTTCGGAAAGCCGATTTCGAGTGAATGCGATACTCGTGCATCACCCAGTTGCTCTTCTCTCCTCTGGGGGCTCTCCCTTTGTAAAAGACCAGGGTCTTCTTCATGCCAACCAGCTCGGAGGTGACGCTGTTGAAGATCTCCTTGTCCTTCCCCGTAGTTTTCCAGTACCCAGTGTTGGTTGCTCGGTTCGTTCGCACTCCTGTCGGGTATTTCCGATCCCGTAGGCTGAAGAAATACCATTCTTTCTCCCCCATTTTAGCCTTTGCTGGTTGACAGAATCGCATCAGAAAAGACGTTATTTCAGTTTGACGAACAGGAGGAGATTTTCTCTGTGTACTGGTAATGAAACCATTAAAATCCAGGGAAGAACAATACTAGTTGATGTTTTTTCTTTTTCCACTGTTTATTATACTGCACGTGATGTTAAAAGAGCATGTTCTATAAACATCATAAAAAAAGAGCTAGCTGCTGGAAAACTGGTTATGCAGGTTGAAATATTTCTAGGGCAAGATCCTCGATCAAAAACTTAAGTCGGGTCTTAGGATTCTGGATCCCTCTTAATTGCCTAAAATCACCATTTTCGATCATTGTGAGAAAAATTCGACACTAAGAATTCATATTATGAACGGAAGACTAAAATTACAACATAAACTCTCTATGTATATGACAAAGTGAGAAGAATTCCACACAGAAACTATGGAAACCCTTGCGTTCTTCAATCATGAAACTATCAGATGACGATAGATAAGCAAGGACTTTGAGTTGGAGGGTACCTGGGAGCTCCCAAGGCTCAGATTTGTTGAGATCCACGTCAGTAATTGCTCTGCCAGTGAAATTAGAATCCGATATCTTGTTCATCAGATAGTAAGTGATGAGCTCTTCATCCGTGGGATGAAACCGGAACCCCGGTGGAAGATTATCCTCCTTCTTCTCTTCCATGACTCACTTTCCTTATTGCGTCGCTGCGACTTCTGCTTCAACTCTTACCTATAGGGCACAAAAACTGCAACAAAATTAAAATGAAAGACAAAACCGATCCAAAGGGAGAAAAACAAAAATCTAGGGTTTCTTCCCCCTTTATTGAACATGTTGTAGGAAGTAATGGATCAAAAAGATCAGGCCTAAGTCATGGAAAGTACAAGAGCAAAGACGTTTCTTGCATGGGAAAGATGAAGTACCCGATTGGGTTTTTGGATGCTTCTTCAGATCAATTTAGACAAAGCAAGGGCAAACCAAGGGAAGAGAGAGGGTGGTCAAGGTGTGTATAGGACTTTAATTGGAGGCTATCTCTCTCTGCTTACGTGCAATTTATGCACAAGAAGGTTTGAAATTTATGCTTCTCTCTTTGCAAATGAGACGAGGGAGTAGGGGGTGTGTCGATGAAGCTCTCACCTAACTTGGGTCTTCAGGGACAAGGTAACGTGGACTGACCAATGTCTTTGATCGGTGTGAAAGCGAATGGTGAGAGCGAGAGCCATTATTAGGGCAAATCGATATCACGCACCTTCCCACTTGTCCAAGTAGCTATAAATTAATGAATAATTTAGTTCTGTTGCTGTATCTTGCATGAAGGAGTGAGGATGATGATTTATTGATTGGTAAAGAACGGATTATATGTGCTTAATTATGAGAAAATGTTGATGGTCATGGACAAAGTTGGGAAAAGGGTGCAAGAGTAAACTACCATGAATAAGAAAGAAAATTACCCGAATGCATAACAAAAAGAAAGACCGTAACGACTTATATACCTCACTAAAGACAATGCATCAAATAGAATACCGTGTCCCATAGAATTTGATTATTCGAGCAATTTGAATCCACTAAGTAATAGAACCAAAGACCTACGAGACGTAGAAATAAATGCAATATGTCTACGTTCCCTACTTTTACTAACTTACAAAGAGTGTGATAATTAACCTTTTCAATACTCACTGTCATTAAGTGAGTTTGATTACCTCTAACTGCACACGTTTTTTATATCGAAAATCACTTACGACGGTAAAGTTATCGGGAAAGAGGCTTATTTAATTAGTTAAGTGAGAAAATATCAATGGAAATGTAAACCTTATCGCGAAATCCTTTCGATTGCACTCATTGTTTCGCATTTCATAAGACAAAAAATTACTTTGAGCGTACGTACATCATGAGTGTCATAATTTTTTAACAGTACTCACTTGAGCGCCATAACTTTTTTTCGCTTACTTGAGTGCCATAACTTTTAAAAATCGTTCACTTAAGTGCTATCGCTGACGTGGACACCAAAAAAGCTGACTTGGACGCTAGAAAACCGTACGTGGCATCTACAAAACTATTCTATTGAAAATTTTAATGTGCACGTGGATTTTTCCTAATTTTTTATTTATTTTGCAATTTTTCTTTTCATTTTTTTCTATTTTCGCTCTCTCACCGGCCACAATCGACGACCCTAGGGGCAAGGGCCTCCTCGCCCTAGTCCGGCGAGGCCGCAATGGCCCTCGTCCCGGGCCGTCACGACCTCGGCGGCAACAAGCGGGGGCACAAAGGCCCGCCCTCGCCCGCGGCGGCTCTCACTAGATTTGAGCGAGGGCCTTCATGACATCGCCGCCCATGGGCGAGGGCCGTCGCTCCCTCGCCCGCAGTGGGCGCCTCCGAGGCCGTGACGGCCGTCGCCTCTAGGCCGGTCGATCGTGGCCGACAAGGGTCGCCGGTGACCGTTGTTGACCAAGGCTAAAAAAGCAACAAAATTACAGTAAAAAGAAAAATATCAAGATAAATAAAAAATAAGAAAATATTTCAGAAAATATTAAAAAATTTAAAAAAAAATGCATGTGTCCGACAAATAAATAATTAATTAATAAAAAGTCCACATAGGATGATTCGTCGGGAGTGGCACTAAAGTGAATGATTTTCGCTAGAGGTGGTACTCAAGTGAATGATTTTCCTCCAATGTAGCTCTCAAGTGAGCGAAAAAAAATTTTGGTACTCAAATGAACACCGTACAAAAGTTATGGCACTCGTAGTATACTTACCCTAATTACTTTGGCTCTTGTTATTTTCACCTCCTCAATGACTTCATGACACCCCCATATCAGGTTGAATTATCTACATTATTGCTTGCAGGTCTCACTCTTATTTTAAAGTTGTTTCTTACCTTTTCTCTTTCCTTTTTTTGTTTTAATTTTTCTAGAGACAAATACACATGCTCCTCTTAAACAATATTTGTTAAGGTTAAATGTGGAGCCGCTCTTTATTTAAGATATTTCTTGCCTTCTTTTTGGTTCTTTTTCCTTTTCTTTCTCCATTTGGAACAAAATTGGTGTCCGTCTTTTCCAAAAAGAAAAAAAATTATTTGGTGGATAGCTAACTTATTGTTGTGTTAATGACTTGTACATTTTTGTTTGTTTGTACTAGGAAACTATTATTCAACAAATAACATAAGCACAAGTAAGAGTGAAAAGAACTATTTACCAGTTTTAGAATGCATTTTGTTCAATAATAACTTCAATAGGTGTCATTACGATTTAATCCATGTATTTTAACTGCTCAACTTTTAATTTTCAATGTCACAGTGCGAGAAGCTTCAAACTTAAAATACATCTTTCAAGTTGAATTGCTGCATGCTTGAGTAATCTGTGCTTACTATATTTCTCTACCATGAATTCCAGTGATGTTTGGATGTGAGTTTGGTCTGAAATCTATGCCTTTCGGTTTAAATGTCCAACTATTATGGCCATAAATCTTACAAGTACCACATTTCTTCCCCTTTTCAATAATCTCAAATGCAAAAGGATCACGACGTGTAGAAGGTACTTCTGCTTTAGTTTTGAATTGGAATGGCAACCTTTATATGATGCAGCTAGGGGTTCTTATAAGGATCACTTGCTCGTACAAATTGCTGAATTTGCTTTCAATCAACTTTCTTTTGGGAAAGTGGCCATTCTTGATACTTTCTTTCCAACTCATCAAGTAATTGTGGAAATGAATCTTCTTCATTATTTGGGTAATATTATAATCCAGAAAGGACCATATCGAGTATTCATTGTTGATTAATTATATCTAGAGGTAAACTATGGGAAAACCTAAATCTTGTTTCACACGGGCATGGAAGGTCATGAATTGCACAAAAGGCCCAGTAAAAATAGGTAGCTCAAATCTACTTGCGGCAATCTCATATTGCTAGTAGAACTTGTCTAAAGCAAATACTGACACCAGAATATGAGGATCTTGAAAAGAGGAATATGAAGATGATGAGGAACTCTTACCTTTTCAGTTGACAATTTGATTTTGACTACTTAAAATTGATACTTCAAGGCATATTTTCTTTTTCACCTTGATTAAATTCCTCGTTGAAACATGTACATCTGTTTTCAAAGTAGAATGTGCCCCTTCAGCTCTTGAAGTAACATGGTTCCCTAAATGCATGTGCAAGTCTGTCAAAGAAGGCACAAAAAGCCCTTTGAAAGGAAGCCATGTATTTTTAATGTATTTAAGGATCAATGGCCTTTCCTTACAACAATCTTAAAGTTGCCTAATATTTTCATTATATTCCAGTTCACTAGTGGAGTTCAGAAAATTGGACTAATAATACTTAAAAAAATTACAATATGTTCCTTTTGCAAAATGAGATTTACATTTTACCACAATATTCTTTTCAATGTCAAACAGACAACAAGCTTGCACTTTTAGGAAGAACGAATCGAACTGCATTCTTCAATGCCAACTCTCTATAATGACAATAGCTGAAATTTGACAATCAACACACAATATTTTGCTAAAGCTTGTAAAAGCCCAAACATAATCTTCCTCTTCTCCCTTTCTCAAAAAAAAAAAAAAAGACAAATAGAACAAAGTATTAAAGCTGGAAACTCCAATAATATCCAACAAAGCATTTTGTATCTATTAGTTTTGCAAGTACAATCCATTGTGAAGACACTTGAAAAGCTCTAAGTTAGTGCCATGGGGATAGGATGAGAGAAAAATAAATGTGTCAAGTGACCCTGGGTGTCATGTTTTAAATTACAGATGAATCCACTCGCACTAAGCTCATCCAATAAAGTTTGGACCATAGTGTGACCATTCAAATATTTACGATAAAGTTTTGCTTTCTTTAAAATAACAGTTTTAGTAATAGCTTGTATGTTGGGATTACTCTGTGTGAAGGAAGAACGAATTTTGGCGAGGAGATATACTGACTTTAGACATCTCTATAAAAAGGTCAAGTAGAAACAAATATGTTCTTCTTGGTTGCGATAAGGGAGGTAATCAATGCCATGTATGTTCCTTTACTGTAGTTTGTTTCCGTCGCCATTGCAGCTCAGCTTCACCTTTTTAGTCATAAGATGACTGTACTTGGGCCTTCATGGTTAGCCATTGGTTCCATATATCGATTTTGTGTTGCCCTAGCTTGTGGACGACGGCTTTCAGAATCAGTATGTGAGGTCTAGCGATTTAATTGCATGTTTCATCTCATAATCAAACTTGAAGATCAATGTAGTACGCTACTCATTGCACGCACATGCAATTAACCAATCTTCGAGCCACGTATCGTCAAACTAATACAGGAGTTAGTTGAGATACGAAGTACGACATTGCTTCGAAGGAGTTTCTTTTTTTTTTTTTTTAAGGAGTCTTCTTGTTCATGCTTCACTGTTTTCATGTTTTCCAGCGAATAATGTAGACCTTAAAACCCTAATTACTCAAAGGGTTTGCAGTGTAGGAAGGCTTAATAACGGTTTGAACAGATAAAATTGTTACTAAGGAAGGAATTCGCAATAATTCGTGCATGCGGATGGGACAAGATCACGTAAACTATACAGACTGGAGCACGCCATCTCCTCGTTTTGGGTCAAGAACGGACAAGACTCGCTCATGCCAGCCAACTTGGTCCAATTCAATGGCTTAACCAGGACTCTCATTGCACGTAAGATCACGTCAACAATCAGGAAAAGTTGGGTTGGCTCTACGATTGCCAAAACTTACTGCATCAACGATTCTGTGCAACTGTAGATGTCCGTCATCTGGTTCCGAAGATCCTAATGTATTCTGTCCGTTCATTTACATGCCGAATTTTGGCAAGAATGTTTCAGGAGGTGGCAATGGACTGAAAAATGAACCCAGAAAGAAACAGGGAGTAGGGCGGTTAAGAGGGTGTGTCTTCATATCGGGCACAGTAAGCTGGCACCTGGGCCTCGTGGGCAGGCGCCTAGCCGCTAACACGAAGACCGATCCGTAGCGCAAAAGCAGGTTTCACCTTAAGCCTAACTCGTGAGAAATCAAAAGACAACCGTCCATGGAAATTGTGGTTGAAAGAAGAACACTTTTCTTCATGAGATTCATTCTTGGGAGTAGCTGGGGTCGAAAAACACTTGAGCGCGTGTGGATTCGAGCGACTGTAATCTCTCTCTTGCCGTTCATAGGAGTACATCTCATTGATCTCTCCTCTTATAATAGCCACACTGTCAAATCCGGCAAATCTACCGTGTTCGGGTTAAAAAGTTTAGGACAATCGGGGATATTATCAAGCCAAGTACCATCAGCCTCGGACCTTCCTTCTACCATTCAGCTTCATCGTTAGGGTTTTCTTGTTTGACGCTAACCAGGAATCGTGCGTCTCATGCTTATCTATTGCACGAGAGACCACTCTATGAAGAGCTCCTCCTAGTTGTAGT
This sequence comes from Rhodamnia argentea, assembly GCF_020921035.1. Lineage (NCBI taxonomy): Eukaryota > Viridiplantae > Streptophyta > Magnoliopsida > Myrtales > Myrtaceae > Rhodamnia > Rhodamnia argentea. The sequence goes on along the minus strand of NC_063153.1, from coordinate 30,195,536 downwards.
CCGTGACCACTCTCTATCATTGCTTCTCTCCCAATCAGTTGACCCCAAGTTTTTCTCCAAAAATTGAACATAAATACGTAGTTTGATTATATGGAAAACAATCGCTTTTTCTGCTTTCAAATATTGTACTTTGTTAACTCTTTTTTTCCTAAATAACTAATTCTAGCCATAGCAATCTAAATGCTGCTTTTACACTAACAGATTAGTCCTTTGTTTTTAAAAATTAATGATTTATGAATTTATTTAAACATAGCCAAATGACACCTGAGCCTAGTCTAGAGAAGGATCCCCCATCAAACTATATTCAATGAGCATCATATGTTCGTTGCGTGTGAGACGACGCCGTACCTGATCAAAACTCATCAGACTCGAATCAACAGCCATCTTCATTTCTCCTCTCCCTCCATCACTAGATTCATGTCGTCACCCACCGCTGCCGTCGCAACCAAGACAAGGTCGCCTTGTCTCCACTGCTGTTACTAGCAAAGCTAGCAGCGCTGGGTCGCGAGCCGCCGCCTACAACAAGCTTAAATACATTTTGGTATCACGGGATTGAGTTCTTCATGTTTTCCAAGGTTTATATAGCATAAAATATACAAATCCCCAGACCTTGCACGTCTTGGGTTACATAACTGCAATGCAAGGTAGCACTAAGTTGGATCAGGGTTGCATTTCCTATCAACTGGGAAAGGAGAGGCACCAATTATTATTTGGATTTGCATCCCCCTTTAGCGCAAGTATTTTGCTATTGCACACGCTATTTAGTAGTTAGTGTCACTAAGACAAAGCCAGCTCCTCGTTGTCCATCCTAAGGTAGAAAATGTGTGGAAACGAACTCAATTTAGAAACAACTGATATGTCGTAGAGAAACCAGGTTCCTGACGAGCAGATTAAGCAATCGGCAATTTGTTTCTTTGAATCTCCGATCAACTACATATATAGTTCCTCAACGATAACTCGAAATGTGTACACTCTAGAAATACGGGCTAGTAGTTAGCAAAATGGCTTCATCTGTGTAATTTATAATTATTTAGGGGCCAGTTCATTTCCCGTTAGTTCAGAAAGTTAGCTTCGTGCAATGATTTTTCTTTTTCTTTTTTTCCTTGTGATGTTAATTGCAGGAAGCATCATCTACAAAAATTAAGAGAGAATTTTCCAAGATAAGAAATGACTAATACTTCAGTGAATAACATGAAGATCAATGGCTGGCAACAAAAGGGAAAAAAGCTCAGATCTATATGTGTGTTTGAAGTTCAATAAGAAAGAGCTCAGCATTAAGTTTGCATTCCCCAATTTCCCAACCCTAACCACAGATCCAATTTCTTTATGCTGACTGATAAGTTGAGATCATCCTTCCAAGCAACCAATTTTCCCGGAAACTTGGTTCTATAACTAATTCCGTGTCCCTTCGCATTGCTTAGTCGTGAGTAGACCATGTCGGAAACTTTACCATGGTGGTAACCACTTCTGCGATCCCGCCAATCCCTTTCCAGAGTAGGTTTAGTTATGATTTTGGAAAGATTGGGAGGTCTCCCATAGAATTATTGAGCAGTGAGAGGAGAAATAGTTGAAGAAACACCAATGATATCATCCACATCGCAATCGATTGTTTCTTATCAACCACTTCAAAAACATGGTAAAAGTGACGTAGTTGTGTCCGCACTTGCCTTGCCCGTTCTTCGGTATAGTCTTTTAGAAGACTGGGTTACTAGGTTTCCACAGCTTGATCGGCTTCCTCCATGAGATAACAGATGGGAGTACTCAGATGTGTTCAAGATCATAAAGCTTTCAAACTCATGAGTGCCTCTTGGTTATGCTTAAAATAGTTTGCAGAATATCTAAAGCCACAGTGAGAATGATTTATCTTCAAGGCCACAACACTAATTATGAGATATCCAGATTTCATCTGAAAAATTAACTATTAGCGATTATTCCTTGGACAAGAAGAATTCATTTTCTTGCGACACGTACCATCTCTTGGATTGATCTTTAATTCATTAAAAATTACGTTGTCGGAAGAAAGTATACATGTTTACCTATCTTCCATGAAATCTAGATGCTAATTCTTCCCGAATAAAACATAGAATACTGGAAACCCTCCCTGTGTCCTTTCTGTATCTAAAGAATATGAGAGGATTGTGTACGTGCTTTGGAAATCTCAACTTTTCCAACTTATATTGCTGCTGGTCATACTGTGTTTATGCCATTAGAACAATTAGGGTTTCCCTCATATATGCCGTATAAACATATCAAATACCAAGGCTAGTTTGAATCTTCTGAAATTTTTTTTTTTTTTGGACAAAAAATCTTCTGAATTTGATTGTCTAAGATTGTTGTCTTTCCTGAACTTTGGTAAAAATGTTGTTATCAATTGAACTCTGTCATCGCCTGCCTGTATGTAATAAACTGGCACACCACTTTCTTAATTCCAAAAGGAGGGAGGAAAACAAAGCAATTATTGTAGAATGTACACAGAAATATGAACTGATTTATTGATGTAGTTATTATGCAGCAAGCTTTCAAGCACTAATTGAGGTTGCACTGTACCCTTGCCCGCTTTATGTTCTTCTGTCTTTCCTTTTTGTTTTCCTAATTGCTGTCAGTTTAGCTAGTTACACAAGAAACCCTATGAAGCCAAGTCCAAAATCATATTGTTATCTATAAACTGAGTCAATTAAGCTTGCACACTTCTTCACGAAAAAATCGAATAGACTAAACTATTGTCTACTTTTGATTGATTCGTCGACAGCATTTGTCGATAAGTGTCTCGGACCTTCATTTGCAAGTCTCATTACAAAATTATTTCCGGGGCGACTCCGTAGACTTTTCCGCGGTGAAGTGGTTATGGGTGCTTGTCAACTAGACTGTCTAGAAGCAATTAACAACACCGGTTGCGCCATCGGAAAATTCAGTGCCTGGCATGCTACTTGCTTAACACTTCAAAGGGACAGTGATCAAACAGCTGTTCTTAGTTACGACTTTTCCGGGCCTGATTTTCAAATTATAAAACTACCTTTTTCATATTTGCAAGAAAAGGATTTAGAGGACGCTTGGCGATGAATCGCATTGTCCCCAAAAGAGGATCATCCTATCGCAGTTGATGTTGTTACTAGGAGTAATATGAATGCTACAATCCAGAAACAATTGCAAAGTATTCAAAGAGTAGTTATATGTCTAGGAGGGGAAGCAGTCAACTTTGTAGGTATCCTATACGTACCTTCATGATCAGCTTTCCTCCGTTTCGAGTTTACAAAAAATTTCCCTTGTTTGAGACTACTACGTTTTAACCTCTTGATCTACACAAATCATAGGAGTTAGGTTTGACGACGGACTCCTGTGCTCAAGAGAAATTCAAATGTGATGGGAAGGGAAAACTGCGACGTTTGCAGAATATAGTCATTTTCGCTAACTCTTTGGAGACCCTTCCTGTGATGTCTCAAGTCTTGTGTGATGGAGTGAAGAAATGAACCAAGCCCCGTTTCGTCCTGTACTAATTCCTGCAGGACAACAAAGTACGTGTGTTAGAAGGGAAAAACCCTACAACTACACACAAATGCGCACTGTGGTAAGATCTGTTGGGACGTACTTTCGTTACCTCAATTGGGCAAGCTAATTGCTTTAGTGGGCAACTCTTTTATTAGGGCTTTGCATTACAGTTCTCTCATTTATGGACTAGTTCTTTGGTTCCATCAGGCACAACACCCACCAAATACTGTTTGAAAGTGGATTTGCTTGAAGGTGGTTCCTCTTTCTAATCGAACTACATGTTTCTGTGCAGTTAGCTCTCGTGAGCTGCACAAGACTGTCGCCTGAGAGGGTTGTAAGAAGGTCAGGAATTATGTGCAACCCCTGTTCATAAGACTACCAAGATACACGCGTAGAATTAGAATGATATCGGCTTCCTGTGAGATCACATGCTGTCATGAAAGCATGCCGTCAATGTATTGGACACGCATGACTATACTTCTAGAGTAGAATTTCTACTCTATAAGTGTTTTTGAAGTAGAAACACGTTTGGTTATGCAACTTCATTTTTCTACTTCTAAAGCATAAAGTAACAAAAAAAAAATTACTTGTCTGTAGAAGTAGAAAAATCAAGTTTTGCTCGGAAGCTGATTTCTAGAGTATAAGTGTTGCCATGCGCGCATGCTTGAGTTACAAGCGCGCTTGTATTCTTCACTCGGGGACTCAGTTTGGATCACCGCTCTCATGCTCTTCCCCCCTCAAGGCCGCACCAGAGCTCGGAATAGTTAGCTGGGTAAATCCGAAGGAGAGCCGTCACATCTGATAAGAATTCCAAGGCGTTCCAAGCGCCCAAAACGCTGCATCTGTCGTCCGCGAAAGGATTAGTGAAGTAATTCTTAATACTTTGTTGTGGGTTTAGTCAAGTTTCACACAGACAGTGCACAACCTACAAATCCAACGGCAAGAAGTAAAGCGCTGCGAGTTGGCGGCCCACAAGCTGAGATATTTGGGGAAAATCTAGAGGTGGCAGACGGTCAAGCCAACCGTTGACCGTGTTTTATTGCCGTGGCGACTACCAAACTAGTTTGCACATAAAATTCCAACTCGTGGGGAAGAAACTGGACTTTGCCCTCTTTGCAAACATGAGATTTACACAAGTTACACCCCAAATGTGATTCCCCACAAGTAGTCGTGAATTGAAAAAAAATCGAATGTTAATGAAATCAATATAATTGCCAAAACTTAAAAATGTACATGTGCTGGGGCCTAAATCCCGCTTGTGTAATGATTAATACTACGAAAAAATCTCAAACTAATACATATGTGATAATTTTAACTCAAACTAATTTTTTGACCATTAGAAATCTCAAACTAGTATACATGTGACAAATTCACCCTTCGTTAATTTCCGTTCTATTTTACCATCAAATTGCACAGTTAGATGACATGTGGCGGTTGACGGGTATACCATTTTGAGGCTTTTTGGCCCTCAGATATACTAGTTTTAGATTTTTCGTAGTATTCACCAATATCACGGAAACTAACCGAGGATAAATCTATCACGGATGTCCTAGTTTTGGGTTTTTTGTGGTCAAAAAAATTAGTTTGAAGTAAATCTATTGCAGCTATACTAGTTCGGGATTTTTCGTGATATTAACCTATGATTTCTTATATAATATATATAAGTGAAAAATGATTTTCGTCTCGTCTTTAATAGCTCTCTCAAATTGCCCATACACCAAATATTAAAAAGTTCAAAAAATTATCCCATTTTCAACTTCCTTATGTAACCACCACTTTTCTCTTTAACCATAACTACCAAACATCATGCACGAGCGTAGTTTCCATCTCTTTGATCTATGTCTGATATTATGACACCAGATGGTGCCCAAACATGGCCAGTTACCAATTACTAGTATCAGATATTTGTGGCCATAAGATTACGCTAATTTAACCTACTATATGTTACATTAGCGTCATATGAACTTAAGTTGGTATCGTTGAGATCAATTTGCGTTTGGAAACAGTCCTGGAATTAACAACTTCAGAAAATGTGGCTTGGTGAAGAAATGCAGGCTAATCTGTAGAAGATATATAAGCATTGGGACAATCATTCCTTGACAGATTTGATAGTTCATGATTGCTTAGTCGTTTAAATTTGTTCCGTCCTAGTTTTGTTACCGCACTTAAGAGAACTAGCGTAAGGACCCGATCCATTTCACGTGGAATAAACCCCGGAAAATAGTACACCAGGGCTGTAACAATCATCCCACATATCAATAGTGTCTCTCTCATTCAGTATTGGACCTTAAAATGTTACAAACTCCCCCACTCAGAGGATTGATATTCTCATCGGTGTTGGCCTCATGTCGTCCAGCGATGCTCTTCCTATTCGATGTATGATCCAATCCATCCTTGCCCCTCCCAACATCCTGAAAGCATGTTAGAGTTATACCGTGTCCAAGCCCTCGAGCCTCAGCAATCACTCTACACTCTCATTCAATCGGCATGGGCCTAGTTCGTCCACAAACCACTTATCAAAAGTGTATCAACCCAATCATTCAATGTGAGTCAATTGTTTAAAATATTCAAAAATAACCATACAAGGTGATGACCATTTGAAGTAGCCGCCTATCAACTTGTTATGAATTACTCGCTAAGATATTTCTCATCCGATGTAAGACTTTGGAATGTCACAAACAGACCCGTGATTCACGCCCACACATCTTCCAAACTACTTTGATGACACCTTGAGACTTATTCTTAACAGCAAATCAAAATACTAGAGAATCTTCTTTTTGCTGCGTTTGGTCGGTGGAAAAGAAAAAAAATCAAGTAGCGTACAATAGCATTGAAGAAGAGAAATCCCCCCAAATTTCTTAGGACGGATCTATTGTGCGAAAGAATCCAATAGCTGACAGAAGTATCTTCTAATCTATTGACTCCTTGGTGGATCTAGGATAAGACGGGATGATGAGTCTAAAATCTGAAATTCAATCATCAGGACACTCTATCTTCCTCAAAGTACTTTAGGGTTTTATAAAGACACAAGTTGGAACAACCCTGCAAGCATAGAAAAATCCCAAGCCACTAACCTTTATTTTCCAAAATAGAGATCAATAATCCATCGACAAACCACAGTAAGTAATATATCCTCTCTTGACTCAGATGACTCCAGAAATGAAAATACATATAGAATTTTAAAATAATAAAACACACCTCCTTTTAATAGCTAGAGCTTTTGGAATAATTGTGAGTGATATCACAAAATCTCGCATGATATCAGAGCCATGAGGCAATAAGTTCAAATATTTCCAGCCCCATATTTGCCTTCCCAATTAAAATATTTCACGCTTAGTACTAGGCAAAGCTTAAGCTTTCGGAACAAAGTGCTCCCTGCTCCTCGATTCCTGTACAACATTGAGCATATGGGGGCATAATTTCCTCCAAAAGATTTTAATTGCATAAAACTCGACTGATTTCAAACTAGGCAAAAAAATGGTTCTCCAAACATATTGGAATAGAATAATGACCCTAAAGTTTTTGCCGATGGAGATGCACAAGCCTCCAAGCAATTTACCATTCAAACTTGCTGGATAAGGCTTAGTCCTCCTCAGGATAGTCGGGCAGATTTCGAAGGTATTGGGAGTGGTAGAGTTGGTTTCAGGCTTAAATATTTCGAAACTGATGAATACATGCCAAGTTTGGAGTCATACGCACTCTTCACTTACCGTGTACCATGTATGTATTCCCTGTAGAAAAATTTGGGATACCCTCGATACGACTTAAGTAAATGTATATGTTCCGAACTATTTTATCATTTTCTCCTTTCTTTACAAGTTTTTCACCTCTAAATGGGGCCAATACCCATTAAAAAAAAACTCCCCGACTTTAGCATTTGTTCTTATCATATCCAAAACTTTTTTTTTTTTATCTCATAAAAAACCTCCAACTTTTACTTTGTCCCAATTCTACAAGCCCAATTTCCACACACACAAAAAAAAAAAATACAACTTTTACTTTTGTTCCAATTCTATAAGCCCAATATCCACACACAAAAATAAAACTTTTACTTTTGTCTCAATTCTACCGGCCTAATACTCAAAAAATCATAACTTTAGCATCTGTCCTAATTATATCAAAAATTTATTTTCTCATAATTGGAATGTTAAAATTTGGGGTTTTTTTTTTTTTTTTTTTTTTTTTTGTGGGTGGGGGGGTAATCACGTCTCGGGATTATGTCACCGTTAGACATGAGCACGTTTTTTTTTTATGTTGTGTTTTACATTGGATGTCGAATGTGTTAATAATATGATTACGGGGATTTTTTTTATATTTAATGATGAATTTATGGAAAAGCAAAGGGTACCTCCACCAAATGAAATTACAGATTCTGAATTCCAGGGTGGTGGATAGGACCTCTCAACCGAAGCCCAACGATACAAGAAGAAGAGTCTCATGGGCTTTCGACTGACGAGTCAAGACCGCCTCAACGGACCGGGTGCCAAACGGGCCGTCGGGCAGATGACGACGGCTTCTTCCCTGCAAAATTCCCCGTTCCCAACCCACTTTCTAGAGAGTTCGGGGACGCTCGTCGGGACTTCTTCCATTTGGAACCATCAGAGATGCGAACGTTCTTGGTGCTGTGCCTGTCCGTTCCTCTTCCGTAACTGTGGTCGGTCTTGATCGGCGGAGGAGATGTCGGCGGCGTACGGGAATGTGGTGTCGGGGAAGCTGAAACTAAAGGGGAGGCCCCTGGATGTGAAGCTGAACGGCGTTTACGGGGGCGGGATGACGTCCAAGAGGGCGAAGAACAAGAAGAAGAAGTACAGGGGTCGTCTTCTTCAACAACTCTGCGAGTCCGCGATAGGTTAGCTCGATGCCTCCTCGGCTTTTTTTTTTTTTTGTATGGTGTCTCCCGTCTGCTTGCCTGATCATCTTCGATGGGCTCTTCATGCGCTATGTCCAAGTCATTCCATGTGGGATGGGCGGCTTTCTCGAAATACGCGTGTCTGCGGAATTACTGTTGTGTTGCCCTTTTGGGGGAAATGCTGATTTTGCTCTGGAATCTTTGAGAAAAGGTGCTCGAATGTGCTACATAGGAATCATCAAATATGCTTGTCCGAAGATGTGTAATGTTAAAAGAGTTTGCGAACTTGTTAAAGTTCCTTAACTGTGCTCTGGAAATGTAAATGTCTCTGCTTTAAAGGCGGCTTTTCGATTCTTCGCAGTGTATTGGTGTGTGATCTTACCATTCTCAGCGGTCTAAACTAGTCCTCTAATTGATGCGTGTGTCTAAAGAAAAAGGAACAAAGAAGATTTCTATTTGAGACGCGTGGACTTCGTTTTGCGTTGAATGATCCACTCGCCTCGGAGTCTGTAAGTCTTACAATGTCTCGAGTTCACGAGTTAAACTATCATTGCCATATTGCCTGGGGAGAGATCTGAGATCACAAGTTAAACTATTGTTGTGTCATATTGCCTGGGGAATGATCTGCCCTGATTTAACACTGCCGGTGCCACCACCGGATCTCCTGAACCTCATCCTCATCACTGCTAAAAACCTCTCCTTTCGGCCTTGCTGGATCGCGTGACTTGCAATCACTGTGAACTGCAGTCATTTTTACTAGTAGAAGTATTACCAGCCAGTTTTAATTTGCATAAGACACTAATATGATCAATTTAGAAGGCGGTGATACTATCTTGGACAGGGAGATATTATAATTTAACTACCAGACTACTGCACTGTGTGCACATTTTGTCAGAATAATGTGTGCGAGCATACAGTACCTTGTTGATTCCATTGTGAGGTTCTTGTCATCCTTTCATAAATGTGGACAATGTCTAGGTGAAATGAAACGCGTAACGGTTAGCCACTCTCTTTCGTCTTCAGTTGGTGATAATCTTTGAAGTTTATCAAGGAACTCAATATCGTGTGCTGTTGAGTGTTCTCTGTTTGGCTAGCCTCGGTGCCTGTAGAGAACTTTTTTGTACAGACGTAAGTTGTGAGTATGATGCCAATATCTTGGTGTCTACTTATGACAGTATTCGCCGACAAAATCGCCTCCTTGGATGAGCCTGATCAGAGATTGTGCTTTGTCGGCTTCTGTTTGCTCTGTCTGCTAACACCTTCGTGGTGGACAGTTAATTTGGGTTGTGTTATCCAGTGAATTCGATGTCCTCTCCGATATTTAGTCTCTGTTCTCACATAGGCTTCTCCTCTTTTTGGAGGTTGTCAGGTGGGAACACTTTGCTGTCCTCAGATAATGCCGAGAGAATAAACACCAAAGGCCAAGATGATGGGAGGAGACTCGCTTCGGCGTACTACAACCGCCTGACGCCAGCAGAGAGGCGGTTTCTCCAGCAGACAGAGAAGATCGAACTGGAAAGGCTGGCGAAGATGGCCAGTAAGTCGCACCGCGACCGGGTCCAGGAATTCAACCAGTACCTGGCGAATCCCAGTGAGCGCTATGACATTCCTAAAGTTGGGCCTGGCTAAGTAAAACTCTGCACTCATTACCATGTGTTAGAAACAACATTAAGTTGTTGTTGAAAGAAAAGAAATTCCGCTGAATGGAACTGTTCTGATCACGGTATGCAAGAAAGCAAACTTTTATGTTCTGTGTTATGATTGTGGCATCTCTTGGAAGACAACGGTGGAAGACTTGTTGGTTTTATGTATTGTCAAACTAAATGCATTCAATGGCTTCTGGGTCACTTCGCCTTCGCCGAAATTGAAGCAATTGCTGGCATAATTTTCACAAGTTATAAAGGTTCACTACTTTTTCACATTGCGGAGATCTTATCGGAACTGCACTGGAATTCCTGTTCAGCAGTAGCCGTAGCAAGTACAACTTAGGTCACAAAACATGACAGACGATTTTGTCAATACACCGAACATTCAAATCCTTAAACTCTTCAATGTTTGTGGAATTCTTGGCTGGTTAAAGCAAAAGTTATTGTGCCATTTCATTCTATGGAGTGAACAGAAGATGTTGCTTAGAATGTTAATTTAGGTTGTGCATACCATTTCATTTCTTTCTTTAATTTCGGAACCGGAGAGAAAAATCTAAGAAAATTGGTACTTTTAAGCATGCGATTGGCATCTCCACAGAGGCTGAACGACATTGTTCGACAGTGAGCGCACCTCACGCCTAGTATGAAGAAAGAAAAACATGCTTAATTACAATATTGTGCCGTGTGATAGCTTCTTCTTTTTTTTTCTCTCTCTTCTCTCTCTCTTTTAAAGTCGTGGCGTGCCATATCTATAGAAAGAATGGAAAATTGTCCACAAAGTTCTAAACCTACCGCATTTTGTCAATTAAATCTTAGATTTTTTAATCTTGTCAATTAAATCCTAAATATTCGCAAAGTTGGCATATTCACCATTCCTAGAGGCAGCATATATGATCATGTACATAATCATGTAATACCAACTAGAAATGCCGAGGCGAGTCCACATTGGAGATCGGTTTAGGGTCACAGACTCACGGTCAGAGTATTTTGCCCCAAACGTTCCACAAAGAGCTCAAGTGACAAAACTTCCAAGAGTCTTGTCAAGGCGAAGTTCGACATTTTATTGGCGCCGCCGGAAAACAAACAGTGAACCTCGGGATCCCTTGCCCAACCTAATCGTCTCATCTATGTATGTGATTTGCAATTTGACTTCACTCTCTCCTCCATACTGGAACTCCATTTCTGCCACCTTCAGTTTAGGCGGCTCAAATATGACTTGAATCCATCTATCATCAAGTGCCTTCAATTTCCCTGCAAGTATCAAACCGGCGTAGGTCAGTTCGGAATTCTACATCAGATGACTTCCCAATTAGGTGTAAACACTAGTCTATCTCAGAGTGCCTCGGTGCTTTGATGGGGTTGAATAAGGCCGGCGGGTGAACATGGAAGCACAAAAAGATATGAAGCGCAGTGATAGGCAGAAGGAATTATAACAGGCAATTTGTTGTCAAAAACACTCAGATCTGTAAATTAGCACTGAAAGAGATAGTTCACCAAGAACATCCAGGCTAACATTGCCGGCGCACAAATTTTCCCTCATGAAATCAAAGGTGCATCTCACTACTAGTGGCTTATTTAATGTAGAAATAATGCCGACGAAGGGCCACTGGCAATTTGGTACACTAGCTAAAACGATTTGCACACGAAGGACATCAAAAGCAAACTTTTGGCTATGAGCGGAGATGGCGAGAGCGCACTTAATGGATATTCACGCAGAGGAAACTTTCAAGACTCATTCAAACGGCAATACATTGCAGACCTTGAGAAGGGATCCTGTCATGCAAGAGTCATGAGACTGATTCTTGTATCAAATTTGTTGGTCATATGAAAGCCATTTTCATTTATTGCAGCAGGCTAGGTTCTGTTCAATTACTAGTCCGCATCGTATCACTTCAGGCTTTCTCCAAGACGCAAAATGTGAGCATCAAATGGTGCGTTTCTGACAGACTAATTTATGAAGGCCCCTAAGCATTTATCTCCTGGATTAGATGTTTCACTCAGTTACTGAAGTACCTAAAATTGCAATCGATTAGCCAGCCCACCTTTTAACAAGACCTCTCCGTCGATGAAGCCCAAAGCAGAGAAGGAAACCTTGTTTCTCACAGTGTCAGGACCCTCAAGAGCCTGAATCATTTCCTTGGTTCTGAAGAAAACCCGACCCAGTGCACTCCTATAGCCGCCACCAGGTGATGTTGGATTTGAACAGTAGACAACATCCCATTCTGAAAAGTCGTAATGAATTAGAGTACTACGAATGATATTGTAGACTATATACCAACAGGTTAATCCCACTCTAATGGATTTGAATTGGGGTCTGTTCTTTGAGGAAATCAGTATAACATGGCCACTTGCTTTAGCCGACAGTTCTCCTTGTTTCTGTTTCTAATGCGACCGATAGATACAGGCTTTTATGCAAGAATTGCAAGAACACCTGCAGTCGAAGTTGGCTTCAAGCTAACCCAAGTGCCTCAGAGTAGTGCACTAACAAACAATCTCAAATGCAAATTACTGCAAACGCAGCAGATAGATAAGAATGTAATCACGGTGAAAATAATCCTAAAATTCAGGACAGTGATTAAAAAGAAAATCAGTACTCTAAGATTGACAACAAGATCAACGGGATTAAACAGGTCAATCACCAGTCTTCCAACATTAGAAGAGCCAAAAAAGGTCAGGAGAGATACGAAAACATGAAAGAATGGATCCGGGAACTCTAGAAAACCTTGGTGCAAGGAAATAATTTAAGATGATCCAGTGAAGTAAAGAAACAACCTTGCATATCAATGTTCCACGCTTTCCTGAAATGAATGACAAATCAACAGTAAGTCAATCAGTGCATTACCTCCAAATATAAGAGGCGACTTCACCGGTTGGCTCACACAATACTTCTGCAGTTCCTGAGCAACTTCAGCTACCTGTTTGTGCTCTTCTTCTTCAAGTGAAACTCCACCATCGGAATGTAACACCTGTTTTAGTTACGATGGATGAGTAAATCAAATCATCAAACTAAAGATCATTCAGGAAAGCAGCACCATTTGATCAATACACCATTGCCTCAGTAAAAATACATCAACTCGATTACATGACATCTACCAATCAAAGCAATTAGCCGCAAAGGCCACAAGTCTTGCACTCCTGTTATTCAAAGATGACCATTCAAACATACTTTTATCGAGACCCGATCACCTCAAGAGCTAGAAGAAGAATCAGCTGCATTATATTGCGATTCCCTGGATATATTACCGGCACCCTTGACAGCGGATAGCTAGAAAATTTGTTGCACAACATAGTAACTCTAGATATCCTAAAATCTGATATACTAACTTATATGATGCACTTCAAGTAGGCATTTAATTACATGAACCAATATTCTTCATCATAATATCCTTAGATGAGCGTGGACTGAAAAAGACATCATTGGACCCCCAATTGGATGAACAAAACCAAAAAACAAACCCTCACACTCCTAAACCAATTCACTCATTGCAGAAAATAACATCAACAAGCTAGAATAAGTCTCATTTCAACCTAACCAGCTCATCAGATAGTTTCAGTAAACAAAACTAGAGTACACCAAAGGTCATGTTAAGAAGGCTGTTCTCAGGTGTTAAGGAAGAGCTGCAAAGTCACCCAATTAGTGAATGGAAAATGACATAAAATAATTCCTGAATATTGGCCCAAGGTACAATGTCGTCTTTGAATATCTAATTTGTACAAATGATCCCTAAACAATTGGTAAATGCTCGATATAGTCCTTCCGTTTGCTCAAACGACAAATCAAACGTGAGTTGGCTATGTAAATTATTATACATGTCCATCTTTTATTAGCCATCTATTTTAGGAAACGAAAAGAAAAATTAGGGCGTTAACTTATCCATCGTTATTTAATGATGTGGATTATCAAATCCCGATCTGAATTTAACATATTACTACAACAATGCACGTGTAACCTTTTTTTTTTCTGTCATTCATCATTCAAACTTAACGGATTGGGAGTCACATTAGCAGATTTAGTAAACTTGAACTAATGGAAGGCAACATCGAACATTTTCATATAAACTAGAGATTAAATTGAACAATTGCTAACAGTTCAAGGATGACCTTAAATAAATTAAAAGCGTATGTCTGGCATTGTACATTGTCTCGAAGAATTAATGCTGCTCTGGTGGCTTCGAGGTTGGTGTTTTCAATGACGATGATTAGTGTAGGTGGTCGGTGCCGACAATGTAGGTTTGTGTACATTTCTCATGATGCATAAATAGACCCATTTTGGACTCAGTCTAAGAACTTAAGTCAATCCGACAAATGTCTTGTTAACCGGTGTCTGCAGGCACTTGTTAAGTATACTTAACTTAAATAGCTCGATTTTCACACTATTCATTGCATTTACTTAAATGACTGTTTATCGAGCGCCTCCCGGGCAACTCTGTCAACAGAATCTTTCCAATAATTATATCAATTCGAGGTTATGCAAATCAAACATGGTAATTGAAAGGAAACTTTTAATTTTTTTTTTTCCATGAATCAGCAAGAAAACTGCAGAAATTACGGCAGGTGTGCTGAATTTTGAGAGTCTCACCTTGGAGAGGATCGAAGCGACGAGATCGTCGGGACGACCGGTGTCCACGCGAGGGTCAGAAACTGAAACGGAAGCGCCAACTCGAGAGCTCCGCCGCTGAAGGCACCGAAAATGGAGGAGATGCGAGGTGGGTTTCAGTCGAGAGCTTCGGAGAGATCTGGTTTTGACGGCGTGGGAGGGGCAGTTGACGACGGTGGAGAAGAGAGCCGAAGAAGCGGTGGCCATGACCAGAGGAAAAAGCTCGCGAGAGATCAAGGATGGCGAGGGAATTTTCCCATTTTCCTTTCATTTTTTTTTTTTTTTTTTGAATGGCCAAGAGTCGCGTCCACTGCCACGTCAGCGAGAAATCGTGGAGTGGGGCCCGGTTTCGAGGAACAATCGGCTTCTGTCCTGCCACGTAAACCAATGTCTTTCGCAGATTATCCGTGGTTTGGTAGAAAAATGTGGCGGGGTCATGGGGGAGGCACGTGCACAATAGTTTTAGTGATATTAACTGATATTAGTCACCATTGGGGAATAATAATAAAATCAAGGGCTAACTCCTCAAAAAATTCCAAACTTCTGTGCTCACGCAACATTTACCTCACATCAATTTGGTGTAACGATCCCAAACCGATACTCCCCCACATTTATGCCAAAGTAACATTCGTGTCACGAAAAAATCTTAAACTAGTTACCCGAAAAAAATTTCAAATTTTCCATACTTTGGGGTAAGTTTGGAGTAAATATGGCACTGGTATACCAGTTTTGAATTTTAGTGACACGAAAATTAGTTTAGAGTAAATATGGCATGGATGAGCCAATTTGAAATTTACGGTCGTATTAACCCAAAACTAAAGCAATCTAATAATGAAGATGGAATAAATAGCATGAGTATTGGAAATTATTCATTTGAGAGAAGAAACAAAGGTAATACATATACATACATACATATATATGTATGTGTGTATGGAACCATTTTTTCACATTGGTCAAATAAGAGTCCGGAATGGTCCTTGACTCGAACTAGGGCCTCAAGTATTCTCATTATCTTAAAATAAGGGCCCGAAATGGCCATGACTGTTTCAAATAAGGGCCTAACTTGGCTAGCCGGCTGGCCAAATACTTCGGACGATCAAGAGTATTTTCATAAAAATACAATTTTAACCTAATTTTTAGTTGAATTATATTAAAATTTAAAAAACTCAAAGTAAAAAAAAAAAAGGAATAAGTAAATACAAGAGTGAGAGCTGGCTATATTTCTCTTTTTTTCACTTTTAATTTTTTTTAAAAAAATTTAAAATAGGAAAAAAGGAAAAAAAAGATGAAATGACAAAAATGCCCCTATCAATTGGTGAGTGAGGCCCTTTTTTTTTTTTTTTTTACTATATGGTCACTTCAGGCTCTCAATTGAAATAATATCCATTTTAGGCCCTTATTTGAGACAATGATGGCACTTCAAACCCTTACTTGATACAAGGTCGGGTTCAAGTCTTTATTTGAGAGATTGAAAATACTTCATGCCCTTTTTTGAAAATTTCCCTTAATATATAGTATATTAATCTCTTGATACTTTCTATATAATAAAATGAGCTTTTAAAAAATCATATGCGCCATAATATTTCCAACACTACCAGCTACATAATTTCATCGGTCCAAATCACATAGCACATTAATCCCAAGATATTTCACATCTCAATTTTTCTCGTAATCAACTCTACTAATCGAATGAATTGGCTAATCACATTCATTTTCTATTTGATGCATCTGATCATCTTATTAACATTATATACATGTCCTAGATTCTATAAAATTTCCGAAACAACCAGTTTTTTAAAATAATTTAGCGATTAAGTCCAAATTTTGATTAGATGGTAAAATTATCTAGATTTGGCATCAAATTATATAATCAACTAGAAAACTACCATCATAAGCATCCTTAGCATGTAAATAACCCCCAAAATTTTCAGTTTTGGAATATGCGACCTCCAACTTTTTGAAATTACATAATCCCCATGTTCTCCAATACTTATATTGTTTTTCACCAAATTTCGTTTCCTTTAACTAATCTAATTTAATCACTACCTAGTAAAAATTTTAATGAATAAAATTTCATTGTTCACAAAGGAATTTATGAGCTTTGAATTTCCATTTTTGCCCTAGTATTTATTTTGCCCCTGTACATGCATAGTTTCATCGCTCGCACTTTTGCCCATTGACGTCAATCAAAATCCTAGTGAAATCACTGAACCGTGTTTTTATTCATCAAATACAGGTCATGATGACTCCTACATATAATTTTGCAGCATAACAAATTTACGTGGCTTCAACAATCATTTTTTTAATCTTATATCCGCCAAGCAATAACCATGGTGCAAAATCATCTAAAATCACTCATACATATAGTTGTCACCAGTTCCTTTTAACAACACAGATCTATATTATTAAAATTTTAAGCTAAAACCAAATAAGGATCAAGAGTATTAGGTGGATCAACCCACTTTGTCTTCTACATATTTACTTACCTTGGAGGGAAAGCTCTGAGAGAACATGAAGCTTCATCCACCTTAAAATCAACTTATATTGAACAATCCGGTCCGATAAGGGTAAGGAGTGGTCGCCGGGGCAAGAGGGTTTGGACAATGAGAGGCTCTTGGTAGGCTTCTAGAATGACAAAGGGTGCAAGAAGGAACCAAATTGTGCACCGAATAGGGGGATAGAGATTCTGAAATATATATGTGAAAACTGAAATTAACTCACGGACACGTCTTTTAACGTAATGGCAATGCTTACATTTGGAACTCCAAAGTTAAGTGTATTCAGATGGGAGTAGTCCTAAGATGGTTGACCTCCAAGGAAAGTGCCCATCTGTACGTCGAAAGACAAAACAGTTTTGTCCTTTGACATACAAATGGGCACTTTAGGATAGCAAAGGGGACAGGAATGAACCAAACTGCACACCAAACGGAGGGAGAGCCTACAGAGTATCACCAGCTGAGGTTATGGTGCTTCTTTGTCTCACCATTGAGGAAGAAATTCAACTTCCAAGGATACAAATGCCAGAGATAAATATTTGCTCACACAAAGACAAATCTCATACTTGTATTTTAGAATTCACCTCCGTAATAGAGGAACTAATAAATAGGAAATAGGCAAAGTATTAAAGACATTACAACTGCCTAACTAATGACATAGGAACTAGAAAACATAATAAAGACCTAGAAACTAGAAAATGCATTAAAACACTTGGAAAGTAGAACATTGACACTTAAAACCTATAACTTATTTAATACTCATAAAACTTGGACTTGATTTTCGTTCAACATTCTTGGTAGCTGAATAGGGAGTCTTGCGATCAGCAATAAGCTTGTATATCGATATCACGGTAACCAATCGGCAACCATGGAATAGATAACTCTCTTGTGCAATCGGCATCTTCACCATGAAGTTGTCAACAAGGTCCAATGCTCCCCATCACTAAATCGACCTTGCATTGTTATGTTCCACTTTTTCTAAAGGAAGAAAAAAAAAATCCATCTAAACAGATTTGTGACTTTCCTTTTTCAAAATAGATTCCTCTAAAAAAGCAACGCTCAATATAAATTTCTCACAAAATTAGTTTCGAAACTACAATTTTCACTGCAATATCATGTCTAAGGATAGCCTAAGTCGTGATCCTTCCTATCCTAGTCGCTTTTGCTTCTATTCTAAAATTAGAAAATTAATTTTCACATTCTGCACTGTTTTTAGTCTTTAGAATTAATCCATTATACATAATTAGAACCAGAAAAGAGGTGTTCCGCATTTAACTAACAAGTTTTAACTCATCCATTTGTTCCATAGGGAAAACACGTATTTCAAAATGCATTTTAAAATCAATGCGCCTTATGTTGAATGTAATTACGAAAATTAGATTAAAGTCTTATAGTTCAGAAAAAAAAAATATAGGTTTCTATTAATAGATACAGTTTTAGAGTTTGAATTTATAAATGGCTAAAAGTAAAATAAAACTGCATGTGATAATAGAATTTAAAAATTGAATAATTAAATATATCTTATCTACAATAAAACTTGTATAATGGTAAGTATACCATTATTTTCACTCAGCAAAATTCCTTTTGAAATATTACTTCACTTTTTCTTCTTCTTTTTTGCGACAGAAAGTAGTTTCCAGCATTGTCAAACTATTGTCACTTAATTTTGACAAAAAAAAAAAGAACTATTGTCACTTAATTGAAAGATAATAGGGAAACTAAAAATCGAGAAACGGTAAGGATCTATTCGCCACTTCATATATAACTTAAATAATATACAGTCTATATAACTCTAATATAAATAGAACATCGGGAAAGTTATTTTAACAATTCGAGGACAGATGCAAAAGTGACTAGGATCGACATGATGTGACATTGAGAAATTTATTTTGAGAAAAATTCTCGTATAGATTTATTTTGAGAATTATTCGAGATTTAGGCTTCGTTTGTTTCACAGAAAATGAGTTGTTTCTAAAAAATATTTTCCAGGAAGTCAATTTCCAAGAAAATAACTATATTTTTCGGTGTTTGATTGAAATATGAAAAAGATCAGGAAAATATTCTCTGTTGTTTGGGATGGGAAATTGGATTTAATTTTCCTCGATGCACTTCATTTAATAACTTATTTTTTCCTTTTTATCATTTTTATTTTTTAAAATAGAATTTTAATATTTTCAATTATTTATCTTTTTTTTCCTTTTTCGTTTTTTCTCCTTCCTCTTTTCTTTTATTCTTTTTAATATTTTTCTCTTTTCTCAATTATAGTTTTCCGCCGGTCGCCGGCCTAGAGTACGATCGGCGACTGGTTGCGAGCAACGCCTAGCCTTGCGCAAGGCCGGCAACCGCCGGCTTGGGCTTGCACGAGACCAACGACGGCTCGTCCGGCCTCATCGGATCTGGCGAGGCCCGGCCTTTATCAAGGCTGGTGGGTGCTGGCCTGGCCTCGATCGAGGCCGACAACGGCTCGCCCGGCCTTTATCGGGGTCGATGGCGGCCGGCCCGGCCACGATCCAGGCCGGTACCGGCTCACCCGGCCTCGATCGAGGCCGAAGATGGCTCGCCCGGCCTCGATCGAGGCCGACGATGGCTTGCCCGGCCTGGCCTCGGTTGAGACCGACAATGGCTCGCCCGGCCTTGCTCGAGGCCGGCGATGCTTGGCCGGGCCTCGCTCGAGGTCGGTGATACCAATCCTCACCTAGTCGCCCACCTGCTATGACCGTAGCAAGCGACCAAATAAGAAGGAATACTAAAAAAAAATAAAGCAAAAAATAAATAAAAAAAAGGAAAAAATAAATAGAGAAAATTAAAAAAAAATAAATTTCATAAGAAAAATAAAAAATAAAATTTTGAAATTTTGAAAATATAAATAAAAAGAAAAAGAAAGCAAAAAAATAATTAAAAAGAAAAAATAGTTGAAAGAGAGGAGGGATGAAAAGTGTAGAAAATGTTTTCCTCTTCTCAAAATGGGGAAATCATTTTTCCTAGTTTTAGAAGTTTTTTTGTTGACCGGAAAATATTTTCCGTTGACCGCTCATTTTCCGCCCCCCAAACACTAAAAATTGGGGAAAAAACTTTCCGTGAAACAAACGGAACTTTATTTCGGGAAAAAAAAAAAAAGGTCTCTATCAAGATAACCTCAATTGAATTGGAAAGTGGTGCCAAACCGTGTTTCCTTCGATTTGGATGTTTGGTCCACCCCGTTGGAGAGAGAGAGAGAGAGAGAGAGAGAGAGAGAGAGGAGTTTAGTGTGGAGCGAGCAGTACAAGGAATGGGGGCGGCATGCAAGAAAAACATACATTCGAATAATACAATTTTGGACACATATAATACCGTGCATAAAATATCATGGAATCAATTCTATCCTTATCTTATCCAGCCTTCTTCTATCATGTAAAAATATCTAAACAATCATATGCAATCTTAAGGGTTAGTACGTAGGAAGCATGGACACTCTCCAAAAAGCTCCATGTCGGACTTCCGACACGTGATCAACTCTATTGGACACACATCGACACACAAGTCGGGAATCCCGACACACTATTCTGAAACATGTGAGGTCAGTTTTGAAAATTTTCAATATCTTATGGGTAAAATTGAAAATCTATCAGAACACAAAAGCCTCCACCTACTCACCCTAATTTCACAAACCCTAATGGTGGAATGTGAATTGATTGTTTTTTTCCCTCCAAATTTTATCAATTATTAGCATGAAATGTAGTTGAATTTGTCAATTCAAAACAATGAATGACACTAACAAATATGTTTTTAGTGTAAATTCATTACAGCCATTTTTTTCTTATTTATTTATTTGTGAATTTGAATCAAATTGACTTGATTGTAGTAATCGTAAAATGATAATTTATCATGTATATATAAAAACTATACACTTAATATACAACGTGCCCAACATGTCCGAATTTTCTATTTTTGAAAAATGAAATGCCAGCATGCCGTCTCATATCGTGTCCCGTGTTGCATATCGGTGCTAATTAGGTTAGTACACAAGCTTTGCCTTTGAAATACAGATTTATGGCTTGATTCTATGAAAACTTCAAAAGGAAAAAAAAGAAAAATCGGACGCACAAGTGCAGAGGTAGCTGCTTGGAAGTATAGAGTACGCGCTCTAAGCATTGCAAACCGGTTAGGCACGGATTTGACTTGCGTAGGTAGCTTATTGCGAACCGGTTTTTTTACAACACTAAGTTAAAATTTACTCGCATCGGTCATGGGAAAGTTGAATGCTGCCACAATAAACAAATACACACCGCTAAGTTTGTATAAAATAATTTGCAAACTGTTGATTGAAGATTGTCCAACAAAAGTAAGAAAGTCAAGGAGAGATGAATCATGATAAGCAGATTATTACACAACCTTGTTACAATGGGGAGAATATCATTTTAGTCATTTCATATTTCTTTTCTGAGGTACGCATACATTTCCCCTTAATTTATCACAATACTAGCATAACCTTCATCCGAGGCTAATACATGTATGATCACTTTTGTGATAGGATGAAAAAGTTTAATACAACAATCATCTACTGATTTTTAGGGACATGGGGTGCCTTTTTATCCAGCCCTCCCCAACCCCAGCCCCAATTCCAATCAATAAGCCGTCGCGCTTTAAAGCAGGCCCCGGTGCATTTCTTGATGCACTCCAGCTTGCGCCCGCCCGATGCCGTGCAACTAGGCACGCACTCCGGGACACACTTCGGTGTCGCCGACGCGGCACGTGCCGTAAGAAGCACGGCGATTACGGCGATAGCAAAAATTGTGCTTCTAGTCGCCATTGTCTTTTTCTCCCCCTCCTCCTATTGATGGATTGCAAATGATCTTTGAATACTATGGGTGAAATCCCAATAGGGTTTATATAGAAGGGCTTAAGTTTTAACTGAACGTGTAAACAGTTGTGCTTGCCAAGAGGAAAATGCTTGTTATTGCTGTTACAAAAAATGATTTTCTGTGGCTTAGAGGAAATCATGGGGACATAATAGGCATTATGGAGTTGCACAAACGTCTGAATTTGCCTTTTTTTAACTTATATCGTTGGGAAGTTCAAGCAGCATCTGAATTTACCACAATTGTTCTCCCCTAATAAAACCGTATTAAGTTTGAATTAGAAAAAAAATTTCCTTTTTTCAGTTTAGTTTGGAGATAAGTCCTAAAATTTATCTAGCTTGGGCAATCGAGTACTCATATTAATTCCATCCAATTTGAATAACAGAAAATTCTTATGTGACAGTTTTTTTATTATTTTTATACAATACGCAATGGTAAAATGATGCCACTATCAGAAAAAAAAATCAAAAGAATCCGAAAAAAGAGTCATTTGGGCAAGTATGGACAAGTTTGTAAGAACCAAAAAAGTTACGGTCGTCTTTTTTTAACAACGGTCTATGACAACACATTCAAATTTACCTAGAGAAAAAAAAAATCCATATTTTTGGCCACGGAACAGTTGAATGTTGCTATTGTCGCAATTATATAACACACACTATTCAGTTATCTCATATGGCCCAGGCCTATGCTTTAAATGAACTTAGATGAATTAGACATATAGAGTGATTTGTCATCGTGACATCCCATGGACATAAATGGTAAAATCAATATATTTATCTACTGCATTGGCGATGTTATTCCAAAAGATAGCACCATTGTCAGGATATTACAAACCTATTCAGAAAGACAACGTTGGAATTGTGATCTCTCAACGTCCCCCACCAAAGATGGTTGAGAGAAGTTAGAATAAATAATAGTACAAATGGTCATTAAACTTTAGCTCTATATAGTCCATGAACTTTTAATGTGTGCAATATGGTCCCTGAATTTTGGCCTAATAAGCAATGTCATCACAATGCTTTTAATTTGTTCAATGCAATCCTTGAACTTTGACCCAATGTGCAATGCCGCCCATGAAAAGAATTACCAAAAAAGTCCTAAACCTAATACAATGGTGTCAATCTAGTCAAAATTTTATTTTATCAATTTAGTCTTAAATTTTTCGCATTTGTGCCAACTGAGCCTATCTAACAAATTTTGGATGAAAATGGCAAACATGGACTCTGGCTATCATACATAGCGTGGCCAACGTGACGTGGACAATAGTTAATAATATTTTAATTTTTTAATCTATTTTCCTTTTTTTTCTATCTTTCCCTCTCTTCTTTTCCTTCCATCTTCCTCTAGCCGGTCACTTGACCTCGACTACCAGCCAGAGACAAGGTCAGCCTCATCAAGGCTAGGCGAGCCTCGCCCGATATAGCGAGGCTCGCCATCGCCAAATCCAATGCCGGCGAGACCAACCTCATTGGCCCTTGCCTTTGGCAAGTCGTTGAGGTCCAGCAACCAGCTAGAAGAAGGAGGAAAGTAAAAAGAAAAATATATTAAAATATTAATAATAATTGTCCATGTCAACGCCGGCCTTAGAACGGTCATGCATCCATATCAGCGATTCCTAGCAAAAATTGTTCGGATGGACTAAATTTGCACAAATGTAAAATATTTAGGACTCAATTAAAAAAAAAGAAAATATTTAGAACTGAATTGGCACGATTACAATATATTTATGACTTTTTGGGTAATTTTGCCTTTCCTAGACGGCGTTACATAGTCGGCCAATGTTTAAGAATTACATTAAACAAATTTAAAGTTCATGGACCACATTGCATATTGAATCAAATTTCAGGGACCGTCTCTATCATTTTTCCAAGTTAGAAAGCAAAACAGCAAGACACTTCAAAGTCCACTTGCCCAGTTTGATTGACCCATGTGTCAATCGATCTCGAGAGGGAGAGACAAACCCAGAATTCACTTCAAAAAAGGTCAATCGATCTTTACGGAAGAATGAGCTATATGGTTCATGGTTAGAGTTAAGCTTGCGAGCAAGGCAAACCCCAGTTTGAAGACATAAAGGAAGATACATTGACAGCATCCTATGAGGGAGATAGAGGGTTTGGACAATGAGGGGGTCTTGGCAGGCTTCTAGAATGACAAAGGGAGTAGGAATGAACCGAACTATGCACCGAATAGGGGGACAGAGATTCTAAAATATATATTTGAAAATTGGAATTAACTTACTGAGGAGTCTTTTGACATAACGGCAATGCTTACCTTTGGAACTCCAAAGTTAAGTGTACTCAAGTGGAAGTACTCCTAGGATGGGTGACCTCCTAAGAAAGTGCACATCTATACGCCAAAGAACAAAACCAGTAACGACCCGGTCCAACAAGGGCGGGGAGTGGTCATCGTGGCTAGAGGGTCTGGACAATGAGTAGCTCATGGCAAGTTTCAAGATGGCAAAAGGGATAGGAATAAATTGAACTGTGCACCAAATAGAGGGGGAGCCTACAGAATATCACCAGACAAGGATATAACGCTTCTTTGTCTCTCCATTGAGGAAGAAATTCAACTTCCAAGGATACAAATGCCGAAGATAGATATTTGCTCACATAGAGACAAATCTCATATATTGTCAATATTCAAGTCATTGTCTTGTATTTGAGTTTTCATCTCCTTAAAATTTACATGCATCAGTCATGGGAAAGTTGAATGCTGCCACGCTAGTGCCACTTACACTATAAATGAACACACCGCTGATCGATCGAATATGTCGAGGGCTATGTTTTGGATCTCGAACTCAAGGACTTGTATGATCGTTTCTAGAATATTGTGGAACGACGGGCTCAAACTAGCTTGCAAGTTAGATTTAAAGTATGACACGGCAATTGTAAAGTGTAATATTGATCTTTGCCAACACCTTATAAGCATTTGTCGCGTTATATTGGACATCAAATTTTGTGAACCTCCTCTATATGGAAGGCATTTGTTTTGGCTTTTACTCACATATCATATATTCCTGGGTTACTCATCAATTAGTATGACTTTTGCTCTACCAATTGAGACAAAAAAAAAAAAAAAGCTTTTGGTATAAAATAATTTGCAAACTGTTGCTTGAAGATTGTCCAACAAAAGGAAGAAAGTCAAGGAGAGATGAATAATGATAAGCAGATTATTACTCAACCTTGTTACAATGGGGAGAATATCATTTTGGTCATTTCATATTTCTTTTTTGAGGTACGCATACATTTCCCCTTAATTTATCACAATACTAGCATAACCTTCACTCGAGGCTAACAAATGTATGATCACTTTTGTGATCGGATGAAAAAGTTTAATACAACAATCATCTACTGATTTTTAGGGACATGGGGTGCCTTTTTATCCAGCCCTCCCCAACCCCAGCCCCAATTCCAATCATTAAGCCGTCGCGCTTTAAAGCAGGCCCCGGTGCATTTCTTGATGCACTCCAGCTTGCTCCCGCCTGATGCCGTGCAACTAGGCACGCACTCCGGGACACACTTCGGTGTCGCCGACGCGGCATGTGCGGTAAGAAGCACGGCGATTACGGCGATAGCAAAAATTGTGCTTCTAGTCGCCATTGTCTTTTTCTCCCCCTCCTCCTATTGATGGATTGCAAATGAGCTTTGAATACTATGGGTGAAATGCCAATAGGGTTTATATAGAAGGGCTTAAGTTTTAACAGAACGTGTAAACAGTCGTGCTTGCCAAGAGGGAAATGCTTGTTATTGCTGTTACAAAAAATGATTTTCTGTGGCTTGGAGGAAATCATGGGGACATAATAGGGCATTATGGGTTGCACAAATGTCTCAATTTGCTTTTTTTTTACTTATGTTGTTGGGAAGTTCAACCAGCCTCTGAATATACCACAATTGCTTTCCCCGAATAAAACCGTATTAAGTTTGAATTAGAAAAAAATTTCCTTTTTTCAGTTTAATTTGGAGATAAGTCCTAAAATTTATGTAGCTTGGGCAATCAAGTACTCATGTTAATTCCATCCAATTGGAATAACAGAAAATTCTGATGTGACAGTTTTTTATTATTTTTATACAATACGCAATGGTGAAATGATGCCACATCAGAAAAAAAAAAATCAAAAGAATCCGGAAAAAAAGTCATTTGGAAAAGTATCGACAAGTTTGCAAGAACCAAAAAAGTTACGGTCATCTTTTTTTAACAACGGTCACCGAGGCTAGAGGGTTTGGACAATGAGCTGCTCATGGCAAGTTTTTAGGATGGCAAAGGGTACAGAAATGAATCAAACTATGCACCAAACTAAGGGAGAGCCTATAGAATATCACCAGCCAAGGACATCATGCTTCTTTGTCTCACCATTGAGGAAGAAATTCAACTTCCAATGATACAAATGCCGAGGATAGATATTTGCTCACACAGAGACAAATCTCATATATTGTCAATATTCAAGTCATTGTCTTGTATTTGAGATTTCACCTCCTTAATAGAGAAACTAATACTTAGGAAATAGACAAAGTATTAAAGACATGACAACTACCTAACTAATGACATAGGAACTAGAAAACATAATAAAGACTTAGAAACTAGAAAATGCATTAAAAAACTTGGAAAGTAGAACTTTGACTCTTAAAACCTAGAACTTATTTAATACTAATAAAACTTGGACTTGATTTTCGTTCAACATCCTTGGTATAGGGTGTCTCGCAATCAGCAATAAACTTGTATATCGATATCACGGTAGCCAATCGGTAACCATGGAATAGGTAACTCTCTTCTGCAATCGGCATCTTCACCATGAAGTTGTCGACAAGGTCCGATGCTCCCCCATCACTAAATCAACCTTGCATTGCTATGTTCCACTTTTTCTAAAGGAAGAAAAAAAAATTCCATCTAAACAGATTTGTGACCTTTCTTTTTCAAAATAGATTCCTCTAAAAAAGCAACGCTCAATATAAATTTCTCACAAAATTAGTTTCGAAACTACAATTTTCACTGCAATATCATGTCTAAGGATATCCTACGTCATGATCCTTCCTATCCTAGTCGCTTTTGCTTCTATTCTAAAATTAGAAAATTAATTTTCACATTCTGCATTGTTTTTAGTCTTTAGAATTAATCCATCATCCATAATTAGAACCAGAAAAGAAGTGTTACGCATTTAACCAACAAGTTTTAACTCATTCATTTGTTCCATATGGATAACATGTATTTCAAAATACGTTTTAAAATCAATGCGCCTTATGTTGAATGTAATTACGAAAATTAGATTAAAGTCTTACAGTTCAGAAAAAAAAAATATAGGTTTCTATTAATATAAACAGTTTTACAGTTTGAATTTATAAATGGCTAAAAGTAAAATAAAAATGCTAGTGATAATAGAATTTAAAAATTGAATAAGTAAGTATATCTTATCTAAAATAAAACTTGTATAATGGTAAGTATACCATTATTTTCACTCAGCAAAATTCCTTTTGAAATATTAGTTCACTTTTTTTTTTTTTTTTGAGACAGAAAGAAGTTTCCAGCATTGTCAAACTATTGTCACTTAATTTTGACCAAAAAAAAAAAAACTTTATCACTTGATTGAAAGATAATAGGGAAACTAAAAATCGAGAAACGTTGAGGATCTATTCGCCACATCAAATATAACTTATATATACAGTCTAAGTAACTCTAATATAAATAGAACATCGGGAAAGTTATTTTAACAATTCGAGGACAGATGCCAAAGTGACTAGGATCGACATGATGTGACATTGAGAAATTTATTTTGAGAAAAATTCTCGTATAGATTTATTTTGAGAATTATTCGAGATTTATTTCGAAAACAAAAAAAAATGTCTCTATCAAGATGACCAAAATTGAATTGGAAAGTGGTGCCAAACCGTATTTCCTTCGATTTGGATGTTTCGTCCACCCCGTTGGTCGCAGGAGCTGAACCGACGTGGTGGAGAGAGAGAGAGAGAGAGAGAGAGGGAATAGGCGCGGCATGCAAGACTCCTTGCCTAAGTGTTTTTTTGTCTAATCTCCAACTATTGTTTACCAAATTTTACGTTTAATCCAATTTTGTTCGTGTACAGAAAAACATACATTCGAATAATAGAATTTGGACACATATAATACCGCGCATAAAATATCATGGAATCAATTCTATCGTTATCTTATCCAGCCTTCTTCTATCATGTAAAAATGTCTAAACAATCATACGCAATCTAAAAGGTTGGTACCTAGGAAGCATGGACACTCTCCAAAAAGCTCCGTGTCGGACTTCCGACACGTGGTCAACTCTATCGGACACACAGCGACACACGAGTTGGGAATCTCGACACACTATTCTGACACGTGTGAGGTTAGTTTTGAAACTTTTCAATATTTTATGGGTAAAATTGAAAATCTATCAAAACGCAAAAGCCTCCCCCTAATCACCCTAATTTCACAAACCCTAATGGTGGAATGTGAATTGATTGTTTTTTTTCTCCAAATTTTATGAGTTATTAGCATGAAATGTAGTTGAATTTTTCAATTAGAAACAATGAATGATAACAACAAATATGTTTTTAGTGCAAATTCATTACAGCATTTTTTTTTCTTATTTATTTATTTCTTTACGAATATTGTAGTAATCATAAAATGATAATTTATCATGTATATATAAAACTATACACTTAATATACAACATGCCCAACATGTCTGAATTTTCTATTTTTGAAAAATGAAATGTCAGCGTGTCATCTCGTATCGTGTCCCGTGTTGTATGTCGGTGCTAATTAGGTTAGTACACAAGCTTTGCCTTGGAAGCATAGAGAACGCGCTCTAAGCATTGCAAACCAATTAGGCATGGATTTGACTTGCGTAGCTAGCTTATTGCGAACCGGTTTTTTGACAACACTATGTTAAAATTTACTTGCATCCGTCGTGGAAAAGTTGAATGCTACCACGCTAGTGCCCCTTACACAATAAATGAACACACACCGCCAAGATGATCGATCGATTATGTCGCGCGCTATGTTTTGGATCTCGAACTCAAGGACTTTTATGAGGTACGCATACATTTCCCCTTAATTTATCACAATACGAGCATAACCTTCACTCGAGGCTAATACATGTATGATCACTTTTGTGATCGGATGAAAAAGTTTAATACAAACAATCATCTACTGATTTTTAGGGACATGGGGTGCCTTTTTATCCAGCCCTCCCCAACCCCAGCCCCAATTCCAATCATTAAGCCGTCGCGCTTTAAAGCAGGCCCCGGTGCATTTCTTGATGCACTCCAGCTTGCTCCCGTCCGATGCGGTGCAACTAGGCACACACTCTGGGACACACTTCGGTGTCGCCGATGCGGCATGTGCCGTAAGAAGCACGGCGATTACGGCGATAGCAAAAATTGTGATTCTGGTCGCCATTGTCTTTTTTGCCCCCTCCTCCTATTGATGGATTGCAAATGATCTTTGAATACTATGGGTGAAATCCCAATAGGGTTTATATAGAAGGACTCAAGTTTTAACTGAACGTGTAAACAGCTGTGCCTGCCAAGAGGGAAATGCTTGTTATTGCTGTTACAAAAAATGATTTTCTGTGGCTTAGAGGAAATCATGGGGACATAATAGGGCATTATGGAGTTGCACGAACGTCTGAATGTGCCTTTTTTTAACTTATATCGTTGGGAAGTTCAAGCAGCATCTGAATTTACCACAATTGCTTTCCCCTAATAAAACCGTATTAAGTTTGAATTAGAAAAAAAAATTTCCTTTTTTCAGTTTAGTTTGGAGATAAGTCCTAAAATTTATCTAGCTTGGGCAATCGAGTACTCATATTAATTCCATCCAATTTGAATAACAGCAAATTATTATGTGTATTATTTTTATACAATACGCAATGGTAAAATGATGCCACTATCAGAAAAAAAAAATCAAAAGAATCCGAAAAAAGAGTCATTTGGGCAAGTATGGACAAGTTTGTAAGAACCAAAAAAGTTACGGTCGTCTTTTTTTAACAACGGTCTATGACAACACATTCAAATTTACCTAGAGAAAAAAAAAATCCATATTTTTGGCCACGGAACAGTTGAATGTTGCTATTGTCGCAATTATATAACACACACTATTCAGTTATCTCATATGGTCCAGGCCTATGCTTTAAATGAACTTAGATGAATTAGACATATAGAGTGATTTGTCATCGTGACATCCCATGGACATAAAAGGTAAAATCAATATATTTATCTACTGCATTGGCGATGTTATTCCAAAAGATAGCACCATTGTCAGGATATTACAAACCTATTCGGAAAGACAACATTGGAATTATGATCTCTCAACGTCCCCCACCAAAGATGGTTGAGAGAAGTTAGAATAAATAATAGTACAAATGGTCATTAAACTTTAGCTCTATATAGTCCATGAACTTTTAATGTGTGCAATATGGTCCCTGAATTTTGGCCTAATAAGCAATGTCATCACAATGCTTTTAATTTGTTCAATGCAATCCTTGAACTTTGAACCAATGTGCAATGCCACCCATGAAAAGAATTACCAAAAAAGTCCTAAACCTATTACAATGGTGTCAATCTAGTCAAAATTTTATTTTATCAATTTAGTCTTAAATTTCTCGCATTTGTGCCAACTGAGCCTATCTAACAAATTTTGGATGAAAATGGGAAACATGGACTCTGGCTATCATACATAGCGTGGCCAACGTGACGTGGACAATAGTTAATAATATTTAAATTTTTTAATCTATTTTCCTTTTTTTTTTCTATCTTTCCCTCTCTTCTTTTCCTTCCATCTTCCTCTAGCCGGTCACTTGACCTCGACTACCGGCCAGAGACGAGGTCAGCCTCATCAAGGCTAGCTGAGCCTCGCCCGATATAGCGAGGCTCGCCATCGCCAAATCCAATGCCGGCGAGACCAACCTCATTGGCCCTCGCCTTTGGCAAGTCGTCGAGGTCCAGCGACCAGCTAGAAGAAGGCGGAAAGTAAAAAGAAAAATATATTAAAATATTAATAATAATTGTCCATGTCAACGCCGGCCGTAGAACGGTCATGCATCCATATCAGCGATTCCTAGCAAAAATTGTTCGGATGGACTAAATTTGCACAAATGTAAAATATTTAGGACTCAATTAAAAAAAAAGAAAATATTTAGAACTGAATTGGCACGATTACAATATATTTATGACTTTTTGGGTAATTTTGCCTTTCCTAGACGGCGTTACATAGTCGGCCAATGTTTAAGAATTACATTATACAAATTTAAAGTTCATGGACCACATTGCATATTGAATCAAATTTCAGGGACCGTCTCTATCATTTTTCCAAGTTAGAAAGCAAAACAGCAAGACACTTCAAAGTCCACTTGCCCGGTTTGATTGACCCATGTGTCAATCGATCTCGAGAGGGAGAGACAAACCCAGAATTCACTTCAAAAAAGGTCAATCGATCTTTACGGAAGAATGAGGTATATGGCTCATGGTTAGAGTTAAGCTTGCGAGCAAGGCAAACCCCAGTTTGAAGGCATAAAGGAAGATACATTGACAGCATCCTATGAGGGAGATAGAGGGTTTGGACAATGAGGGGATCTTGGCAGGCTTCTAGAATGACAAAGGGAGTAGGAATGAACCGAACTATGCACCGAATAGGGGGACAGAGATTCTAAAATATATATTTGAAAATTGGAATTAACTTACTAAGGCGTCTTTTGACATAATAGCAATGCTTACCTTTGGAACTCCAAAGTTAAGTGTACTCAAGTGGGAGTACTCCTAGGATGGGTGACCTCCTAAGAAAGTGCACATCTATACGCCAAAGAACAAAACCAGGAACGACCCGGTCCAACAAGGGCGGAGAGTGGTCATCGGGGCTAGAGGGTCTGGACGATGAGTAGCTCATGGCAAGTTTCAAGATGGCAAAGGGGATAGGAATAAATCGAACTGTGCACCAAATAGAGGGGGAGCCTACAGAATATCACCGCCAAGGATATAACGCTTCTTTGTCTCTCCATTGAGGAAGAAATTCAACTTCCAAGGATACAAATGCCGAAGATAGATATTTGCTCACATAGAGACAAATCTCATATATTGTCAATATTCAAGTCATTGTCTTGTATTTGAGTTTTCACCTCCTTAAAATTTACATGCATCGATCATGGGAAAGTTGAATGCTGCCACGCTAGTGCCACTTACACTATAAATGAACACACACCGCTGATCGATCGATTATGTCGAGGGCTATGTTTTGGATCTCGAACTCAAGGACTTGTATGAGCGTTTCTACAATATTGTGGGACGACGGGCTCAAACTAGCTTGCAAGTTAGATTTAGGGTCTGCATGGTAACAATTTTGTTTTTGTGATTTTGTTCCCAAAAGCAAAAAAAATGAGAATCATGTTTGATAACACATATAATTTTGATTATGATTCTAGAAGCAGAATCGGTTTTGAAGAAAAAATGACCATTTTTGCAAAACCACAAAAAAGTTGGTTTTGACAAAAATAATCACTTTTGCAAAACACAAAAACCTTTTCTTTCCTCCTTTCTTTCGTTACTTTGCTTGACCTCTCGGAAGGTCTTTCGTTACTTTGCTTTTGACCTCTCGGAAGGATACTCTGCCACGACACTCTTGAGACTCTCGTTCGCAACTCAATTCACCGCTTCGTTCGCCGCTCTTGTGACCCACCAGCTCTACTGCTGTCATCCGTTGTTCCCGTTGAACGACTCTGGTAAGTTTCGCTTGACCGAGATATGTCCTCATCTTCTCGCTTGAGCCGGATTCGCCGTCTCGTCGCCTGAGCCCGAATAGGGCGGCTCTCGCCAGATCGGCGAGGGCAACCACCCTCTTGGCCTAAGGTGAGACTCGCACTCGCTAATCTCGACTAGGGCTGCCCTAATCGAGCGACGCAAACTTTCCCCTCGCTGAACTCGACCGGGGTCACCCTAATCGGACGACGCGAGCATCCCCTCGGTGATCTCGACTAGGGCCGCCCTAATTGGGCGACGAGATGGCGAGCTTCGGCGAGGAGATGATGTAAATGTGAATATGCATACGTGGTTTTTCTTGTTAAACTTGCATCATACAAAGATTCAATTTCTCCTTTTCCCAGTTCACTGGTTCAATGTCATTGACTCTCTCCGTTTCTTTCTTTTTCACTTCCTTGATCAATGCAATTTAGTCATTCTCTCTCTAAATTATGGAGGCTAGAGTTTAAAAACTGACATGAATATACACGGTTGTCGATTTCCAGACTCGTTATCTGCATATCTAAAAGGGGGAATTGTGCAATTCGACTGATTCTGATCAGATTTGAAATGGGTGTAGTGAAAGTTGCGTGAGTGATATGACGATGTGAACTTCTAAACAACAGAGATTGTGTTCTTGATGCCTGAACTTTGTCTGCAGGAAGAAAAACTAAAATCACGCCAGATGCACCATCTGCACATCGGTTGTCTCTGTCCTTGAATGAATTTGGAACGTCCTGAAATATGTTGAGGTGATTCTGTCTTTGGCTACCTGGCAAGTTCCCGTTCAACGAGTGAGATTTTCCTGTGTGCAGGTTCTGAAATTTATATCTTCTGTTGGCATTCCTCTTTATGTACTTCACGTTATTTTTGGCTTAGCGAAGAAAACTCAGTAGCTGTCATGTGCTTTTGCTTTTTGATCTGTAAGACCGAAGCTTTATAGATACAGACAACCAAAGCACGTACCCTGCCGTGTGCAATTTCTCTCTGCAGTTTTGTGTATTTTGAGCTAATATGAATAAGTGACAATGTGGATAGATACCTTAAATTTTTTACTATGAACTAATCAACTCAATATACTGAGGGGGGAAAAATCCTATGTACTTACAAAATACAAAGAACAAAAGTTATGGTGACTTTAAATAGTATATGCTTTTCAGAATTTTGAGGTGTTTCATCAAGTTTATTTATGTTGTTGCCGATTAGCGGATTTTCCACACCACCAAACTTTTGAAGCCATATTTGTTGTGCAGTGTCTAGTAACATGTGCAAAATGCTCATTGAATTTCATTTACGCAAAACATGTCCACGATTATATCGACATATGCTTATGCGCATAGGGACGTGACAAGTAGCAAAGTGAAGCATTTACATTTTTCAAATTAAAATTTGGATCTTATTTATAACATGCTGAAAAAAAAAATAAGTGTATTTCAAATTATTATTTTTTGTGTATTGAAAATTGATCTTCAATTTACGAAGAAAATTTTAAAGTAATTACAAAATTAATTGATTTAAATAAAAAAATTGGGAAGAGAAAGTATTTTTGGGAACATAAATTTTGTACAGTTATCAAACGTGTTTCTATTGATGAACAGAATCACAATACAGTTATCAAACACATTCTGATTCTCTAAAAACTCATTATAACCATAATCAGAAAAAATCATTATAACCATAATCTGTTTTTGGGAACAGAATTGTTGCCATGCAGACCCTTAAAGTATGACACGGCAATTGTAAAGTGAATAATATTGATCTTTGCCAACACCTTATAAGCATTTGTCGCGTTATATTGGACATCAAATTTTGTGAACCTCCTCTATATGGAAGGCATTTGTTTTGGCTTTTACTCACATATCATATATTCCTGGGTTACTCATCAATTAGTATGACTTTTGCTCTACCAATTGAGACAAAAAAAAAAAAAAAGCTTTTGGTATAAAATAATTTGCAAACTGTTGCTTGAAGATTGTCCAACAAAAGGAAGAAAGTCAAGGAGAGATGAATAATGATAAGCAGATTATTACTCAACCTTGTTACAATGGGGAGAATATCATTTTGGTCATTTCATATTTCTTTTTTGAGGTACGCATACATTTCCCCTTAATTTATCACAATACTAGCATAACCTTCACTCGAGGCTAACAAATGTATGATCACTTTTGTGATCGGATGAAAAAGTTTAATACAACAATCATCTACTGATTTTTAGGGACATGGGGTGCCTTTTTATCCAGCCCTCCCCAACCCCAGCCCCAATTCCAATCATTAAGCCGTCGCGCTTTAAAGCAGGCCCCGGTGCATTTCTTGATGCACTCCAGCTTGCTCCCGCCTGATGCCGTGCAACTAGGCACGCACTCCGGGACACACTTCGGTGTCGCCGACGCGGCATGTGCGGTAAGAAGCACGGCGATTACGGCGATAGCAAAAATTGTGCTTCTAGTCGCCATTGTCTTTTTCTCCCCCTCCTCCTATTGATGGATTGCAAATGAGCTTTGAATACTATGGGTGAAATGCCAATAGGGTTTATATAGAAGGGCTTAAGTTTTAACAGAACGTGTAAACAGTCGTGCTTGCCAAGAGGGAAATGCTTGTTATTGCTGTTACAAAAAATGATTTTCTGTGGCTTGGAGGAAATCATGGGGACATAATAGGGCATTATGGAGTTGCACAAATGTCTCAATTTGCTTTTTTTTTACTTATGTTGTTGGGAAGTTCAACCAGCCTCTGAATATACCACAATTGCTTTCCCCGAATAAAACCGTATTAAGTTTGAATTAGAAAAAAATTTCCTTTTTTCAGTTTAATTTGGAGATAAGTCCTAAAATTTATGTAGCTTGGGCAATCAAGTACTCATGTTAATTCCATCCAATTGGAATAACAGAAAATTCTGATGTGACAGTTTTTTATTATTTTTATACAATACGCAATGGTGAAATGATGCCACATCAGAAAAAAAAAATCAAAAGAATCCGGAAAAAAAGTCATTTGGAAAAGTATCGACAAGTTTGCAAGAACCAAAAAAGTTACGGTCATCTTTTTTTAACAACGGTCACCGAGGCTAGAGGGTTTGGACAATGAGCTGCTCATGGCAAGTTTTTAGGATGGCAAAGGGTACAGAAATGAATCAAACTATGCACCAAACTAAGGGAGAGCCTATAGAATATCACTAGCCAAGGACATCATGCTTCTTTGTCTCACCATTGAGGAAGAAATTCAACTTCCAATGATACAAATGCCGAGGATAGATATTTGCTCACACAGAGACAAATCTCATATATTGTCAATATTCAAGTCATTGTCTTGTATTTGAGATTTCACCTCCTTAATAGAGAAACTAATACTTAGGAAATAGACAAAGTCTTAAAGACATGACAACTACCTAACTAATGACATAGGAACTAGAAAACATAATAAAGACTTAGAAACTAGAAAATGCATTAAAAAACTTGGAAAGTAGAACTTTGACTCTTAAAACCTAGAACTTATTTAATACTAATAAAACTTGGACTTGATTTTCGTTCAACATCCTTGGTATAGGGTGTCTCGCGATCAGCAATAAACTTGTATATCGATATCACGGTAGCCAATCGGTAACCATGGAATAGGTAACTCTCTTCTGCAATCGGCATCTTCACCATGAAGTTGTCGACAAGGTCCGTTGCTCCCCCATCACTAAATCAACCTTGCATTGCTATGTTCCACTTTTTCTAAAGGAAGAAAAAAAAATTCCATCTAAACAGATTTGTGACCTTTCTTTTTCAAAATAGATTCCTCTAAAAAAGCAACGCTCAATATAAATTTCTCACAAAATTAGTTTCGAAACTACAATTTTCACTGCAATATCATGTCTAAGGATATCCTACGTCATGATCCTTCCTATCCTAGTCGCTTTTGCTTCTATTCTAAAATTAGAAAATTAATTTTCACATTCTGCATTGTTTTTAGTCTTTAGAATTAATCCATCATCCATAATTAGAACCAGACAAGAAGTGTTACGCATTTAACCAACAAGTTTTAACTCATTCATTTGTTCCATATGGACAACATGTATTTCAAAATAAGTTTTAAAATCAAATGCGCCTTATGTTGAATCTAATTACGAAAATTAGATTAAAGTCTTATAGTTCAGAAAAAAAAATATAGGTTTCTATTAATATATACAGTTTTACAGTTTGAATTTATAAATGGCTAAAAGTAAAATAAAAATGCTAGTGATAATAGAATTTAAAGATTGAATATGTAATTATATCTTATCTACAATAAAACTTGTAAAATGTTAAGTATACCATTATTTTCACCCAGCAAAATTCCTTTTAAAATATTAGTTCACTTTTTTTTTTTTTGGCGACAGAAAGTAGTTTCCAGCATTGTCAAACTATTCTCACTTAATTTTGACAAAAAAAAAATATTGTCACTTAATTGAAAGATAATAGGGAAACTAAAAATCGAGAAACGGTAAGGATCTATTCGGCACTTCATATATAACTTACATATACACTCTATATAACTCTAATATAAATAGAACATCGGGAAAGTTATTTTAACAATTCGAGGACAGATGCGAACGTGACTAGGATCGACATGATGTGACATTGAGAAATTTATTTTGAGAAAAATTCTCGTATAGATTTATTTTGAGAATTATTCGAGATTCATTTCGAAGATAAAAAAAAAAAGGTCTCTATCAAGATGACCTCAATTGAATTGGAAAGTGGTGCCAAACCGTGTTTCCTTAGATTTGGATGTTTGGTCCACCCCGTTGGTAGAGAGAGAGAGAGAGAGAGAGGGGTTTAGTGTGGAGAGAGCAGTACAAGGAATGGGCGGCATGCAAGAAAAACATACATTCGAATAACACAATTTTGGACACATATAATACCGTGCACAAAATATCTTGGAATCAATTCTATCCTTATCTTATCCAGCCTTCTTCTATCAAGTAAAAATATCTAAACAATCATATGCAATCTTAATGGTTAGTACCTAAGAAGCATGGACACTCTTCGAAAAGCTCCGTGTCGGACTTCCAACACGTGGTCAACTCTATCGAATACATAGCGACACACGAGTCGGGAATCCCGACACACTATTCTGACACATGTGAGGTCAGGTTTGAAAATTTTCAATATCTTATGGGTAAATTTGAAAATCTATCAGAACACAAAAGCCTCCACCTAACCACCCTAATTTCACAAACCCTAATGGTGGAATGTGAATTGATTGTTTTTTTTCCCTCCAAATTTTATCAATTATTAGCATGAAATGTAGTTGAATTTGTCAACAATGAATGATACTCACAAATATGTTTTTAGTGTAAATTCATTATAGCCATTCTTTTCTTATTTATTTATTTGTAAATTTGAATCAAATTAACTTGATTGTAGTAATCATAAAATGGTAATTTATCATGTATATATAAAACTATACACTTAATATACAACGTGCCCAACATGTCCGAATTTTCTATTTTTGAAAAATGAAATGTCAAAATGTCGTTTCGTATCGTGTCCCGTGTCACATGTCGGTGCTAATTAGGTTAGTACACAAGCTTTGCCTTTGAAATACAGATTTATGGCTTGATTCTATGAAACTTCAAAAGAAAAAAAAAATCGGACGCACAAGTGCAGGGGTAGCTGCTTGGAAGCATAGAGAACGCGCTCTAAGCGTTGCAAACCGGTTAGGCACGGATTTGACTTGCGTAGGTAGCTTATTGCGAACCCGTTTTTTGACAACACTACGTTAAAATTTACTTGCATCGGTCATGGGAAAGTTGAATGCTGCCACGCTAGTGCCACTTACACAATAAACAAACACACACCGCTAAGTTTGTATAAAATAATTTGCAAACTGTTGCTTGAAGAGAATCCAACAAAAGTAAGAAAGTCAAGGAGAGATAAATCATGATAAGCAGATTATTACTCAACCTTGTTACAATGGGCAGAATATCATTTTAGTCCTCTCATATTTCTTTTTTGGGGTACGTATACATTTCCCTTTAATTTATCACAATACTAGCATAACCTTCACTCGAGGCTAATACATGTATGATCACTTTTGTGATCGGATGAAAAAGTTTAATACAACAATCATCTACTGATTTTTAGGGACATGGGGTGCCTTTTTATCCAGCCCTCCCCAACCCCAGCCCCAATTCCAATCAATAAGCCGTCGCGCTTTAAAGCAGGCCCTGGTGCATTTCTTGATGCACTCCAGCTTGCTCCCGCCCGATGCTGTGCAACTAGGCACGCACTCCGGGACACACTTCGGTGTCGCCGACGCAACATGTGCCGTAAGAAGCACGGCGATTATGGCGATAGCAAAAATTGTGCTTCTAGTCGCCATTGTCTTTTTTCCCCCCTCCTCTTATTGATGGATTGCAAATGAGCTTTGAATACTATGGGTGAAATCCCAATAGGGTTTATATAGAAGGGCTCAAGTTTTAACTGAACGTGTAAACAGTTGTGCCTGCCAAGAGGGAAATGCTTGTTATTGCTGTTACAAAAAATGATTTTCTGTGGCTTAGAGGAAATCATGGGGACATAATAGGGCATTATGGAGTTGCACGAACGTCTGAATTTGCCTTTTTTTAACTTATATCGTTGGGAAGTTCAAGCAGCATCTGAATTTACCACAATTGCTTTCCCCGAATAAAACCGTATTAAGTTTGAATTAGAAAAAAAATTTCCTTTTTTTCAGTTTAGTTTGGAGATAAGTCCTAAAATTTATCTAGCTTGGGCAATCGAGTACTCATATTAATTCCATCCAATTTGAATAACAGAAAATTCTTATGTGCAAGTTTTTTATTATTTTTATATAATAAGCAATGGTAAAATGATGCCACATCGGAAAAAAAAAATCAAAAGAATCCGAAAAAAGAGTCATTTGGCCAAGTACGGACAAGTTTGTAAGAACCCAAAAAGTTACAGTCGTCTTTTTTTAACAACGGTCTTTGACAACACACATTCAAATTTACCTAGAGAAAAAAAAATCCATATTTTTGGCCATGGGACAGTTGAATGTTGCTATTGTCGCAATTATATAACACACACTATTCAGTTATCTCATATGGTCCAGGCCTATGCTTTAAATGAACTTGGATGAATTAGAAGTATAGAGTGATTTGTCATCGTGACATCCCACAGACATAAAAGGTAAAATCAATATCTTTATCTACTACATTGGCGATGTTATTCCAAAATATAGCAACATTGTCAGGATATTACAAAGCTATTCAGAAAGACAACGTTGGAATTAGATCTCTCGATATCCCACACCAAAGAAGGTTAAGAGAAGTTAGAATAAATAATAGTACAAATAGTCATTAAACTTTAGTTCAATATAGTCTTTGAACTTTTAATGTGTGCATTATGGTCCCTGAATTTTAGCCTAATAAGCAATATCATCCCAACGCTTTTAATTTATTCAATGTGATCCTAAACGTTGGCCCAATGTGCGATGTCATCCATAAGAAAAATTATCGTAAAAGTATTAAACCTATTACAATGGTGTCAATCTAGCCATAAATTTTTTTTGTCAATTTAGTCTTGAATCTTTCGCATTTGTGATAATTGAGTCCGGCTAACCAATTTTAGATGAAAATGGCAAACATGAATGCTAGCTATCTCACGTAGCGTGGCCAGCATGATGTGGACAATAGTTAATAATATTTTAAATTTTTTTTATCTATTTTCCTTTTTTTCCTTTCTTTCTCTCTTTTTTTTTTCTTCCATCTTCCTCTAGCCCGTCGCTTGACCTTGACTACCGGCCAGAGGCGAGATCAGCCTCCCTAGGGCTAGGGGAGCCTCGCCAAATCCAGCGTCGACGAGTCCAACCTCACTGGTCCTCGCCTTTCGCAAACTACCAAGGTGCGGCGACCAGCTAGAGGAAGAAGGGAAGTAAAAAGAAAACATATTAAAATATTCATAATAATTATCCACTTCAGCACCAGTCATAGAATAGTTGTGCATCCATGTCGGCGATTCCTAGCAAAAATTGTTCGGATGGACCAAATTTGCACAAATGTAAAAGATTTAGGACTCAATTGAAAAAAAGAAAATGTATAGAACTGAATTTGCACAATTACAATATGTTTAGGACTTTTTGGTAATTTTTCCCTTCCCGGACGACATTGCTTAGTGGGCCAAAGTTCAAGAATTGCATTAAACAAATTAAAAATTCATGGACCACATTACATATTGAATCAAATTTCAGGGACCATTTCTATCATTTTTCCAAGTTAGAAAGCGAAACAGCAAGAATACTTCAAAGTTCACTTGCCCCGTTCGATTGACGCATGTGTCAATCGATCTTGAGAGGGAGAGACAAACCCCGAATTCACTTCGAAAAAGGTCAATCGATCTTTATAGAAGAATGAGGTATATGGTTCATGGTTTGAGTTGAGCTCGCCAGCAAGGCAAACCCCGGTTTGAAAACATAAAGCAAGACACATTGAAAGTATCATGTGAGAGAGATAGAGAAACATACACACATCAACATCCTACTGCTCTGAAGATTAGGAATGATGGGAAGGCCCATGTTTGGGTAAAAATCTGCTGGCTTCTTACATTGGAGTGATGCGCCTCGACGAAGATCTTCCCTTTCTGTTCCTATTTGCCTAGAAAACTTGTCCCCAATTTGAAATTTAACAATTCAAGTTAAAAACAAACGACGATTGGGCAGATTAAGGACAAGGAGAGATAGATACTTGCCTTGGGACCGTCCACGAAGAAAACGGGAGCTAAATTACCCTTGAAACGAGTTCAAGTCTTCATTTTCCCCTCTCAATGCGTGCGGCCGAGATAGAGAAGGGATGGTAGCGTGTGTGGGTGAGTTCGATGGCGGACGGAGGGCTAAGGAAAAGGAAGATAGGGTGTGGTCGAGAGAGCTCTAGAGGGCAATGTTGTTGCTGGTTTGTCGGCTAGGGCGGGAAGAGGTCAAGGAGGTCGCGGGTGAGAGAGGGATTGAGAGGAAGAGAAGGAAAACACAAAAGAGAGATGGAGAGGGAAGAGCGTTACCCAAGGAGGGAGAGAGAGAGAGAGAGGTAGGTCGGTGATTGGGGACCAATTTTGGGTTTTCGGGATTAAGTTTCGCGATCTGTTTTCAAAACAATTCTCTTGTCAACCAAACTTTTATGATTCGAACTATAATCGATGCCTAACAATTCTTCACTTACATTGATATCACACCCGATCAATTAAGGTTAATATCTCATTCTTCATTTCCCCCGCGAGCCAACTTGAAACCAAAAGTGTGGGCTAGGCAATCTAATCCTTTCGTTCGAAAATTGCTTCACCCATCCCTCCGTTTTTTCCAAGATTAACCATCTCAAAGCGTACTTGTCACTTGTCCTTATCCTTAATTAACTATTCCACTCAATAATCCAAATTGCGAAAATTCAGGCCGTCACATAGGGCTTGGGCTCACTCTTGACAATTTCACATGGCAAAGGTAATGGACTTCTGATGTGCGCTCCTAATAAATGGTATCAAAGCCTGGGTTACCAATAAGTCTAAACCTAACAATCACACGGGAGAGAAACGTAATGTTGTGGTTCCAACCTAAGGCTCAATAGAGGGAGATTGTTGGAATTGTCTCATATCAGTTGTGAAAGGGGATGATGGTCGATTTATAAGTGTGAGAAAAAGCATCACTTTTGAGCTAACTTTTGAGATTTGGGATGAGAAAGGTCCAAGACCACCCAAAACAGGTATCAAAGCCCAAATTACCAATAATTATAGATCTAATAGTTACACGGGGAGAGATATGGATTGTTGCAACTTCGACTCGGGGCCCGATGTGTGAGGGGCAGATTGTTGGAGTTATCCCGCATCGGTTGTGAAAGGGGCTGATGGTCAATTTATAAGTGAGAGGAAAAACCTCATCTTTTGAGCTAGCTTTTGGGATGAAAGAAGCTCAAGACCATCCAACACTAGTATCGTAGCTCGGGTTACCAACAATTCTAAACACAATAGCCATACGGGAAAGAAACAGATTATTATAGTTCCGACCCAAGGCTCGATGTGTGAGAGAAAAATTGTTGGGGTTGTCTCACATCGCTTATGGAAGGAGCTGGAGATCGATTTATAAGTATGAGAAAAAGCCTCATCTATTGAGTTAGTTTTTGGAATGAGAGAGGTCTAAGACCACTTAACACAAGCTTTCGAGTGAAGGTGGATCCAATTGGATATGTTGATATGCTTGGACTTAGGCTCCCTCTCGGCGATCTCCCTTGGGTAAAAAGTATTAGACTTACGCTTCGTGCTCCCAACAAATGGTATCAAAACCCATGGTTGATTGGCGAGCCCCCAATCTATTTGATGTTTAAGGAATATTTCAAGGAATGAATATGGTAACCAACACGGTTTCCAAGAGCCTTCATGGTTCGGTCCAGAGAAAGATACCAAGGATGAAGGAAGGCATTGGACATTCAGGTTGAGATAAGTTGATGCAAAAGGGTACCTGGATTAATGGGAAGCAAACCTAATACTAACTTTCACACGTG
Source organism: Rhodamnia argentea (assembly GCF_020921035.1). Classification (NCBI taxonomy): domain Eukaryota; kingdom Viridiplantae; phylum Streptophyta; class Magnoliopsida; order Myrtales; family Myrtaceae; genus Rhodamnia; species Rhodamnia argentea. The sequence continues at coordinate 30,152,392 of NC_063153.1, read as the reverse complement.
ATGGGAGATTGTTGAGATACACATGTTAATTGTGGAGTTGAGCGATTAACATATCTTTGTTGGCCCATAACTTATTGGCTTAATTTTTTGAATTAAGGTGGGTCCAACTAGATATGCTGACGAGCTCGAACTTCGGCTCTCTCTTGACAATCTCCCATGGCGAAGGTATCAGACTCCTACTGCATGCTCCCAATAAAGGGATGTTCATTTCCTACCAAGTGAAGGAAGGGGCGGATTACATCTCTATATTTTCTTGATTTTAATATTTTAAATGAATATGTGCACTAAAAACCCTAAAACTTGTAACGAAAGTACAGTTAAGTCTTAAAACTTTTAGAAAGCGAGATCAAGTCTTAAACCTTGTCAAATTGGTGCAACTAAGTCCTTGAGTTAACTTCGTCCAATTAAGCTGGCCTTCCAGCAATGGCGGGAACGATGCCCTGCAGAGTCCTTTTGAACCAAAATGAAGTCATTTTGGACTTATCTTTTTTTTATTTAGCGGCTGACTTTTTTTTATTTAGCGACATCAGCGCCACGTATGAGAGAAAAAGTAATAAAAAAAAATGCCAAATCAACATTTTTCGTTAGCCTAATTAGACGGAAGTAATGAAATGACTTAATTACATCAATTGATAAGTTTTTGGCCTTGATTGCATTTTCTGAAAATTTTTGGATGCAATTGCACTTTTATGACAAATTTTAGGACTTCTAATGATGCTTTTGTTAAGTCATAAATTGGTATAGTGAAAAAATATGAGTTATTTGTGTAGGTTTAGAAGGGATCTTGGTTGCGTTGGTATAGGCCTTTTTAAAATTTTCAGGAAATAACAGCGCTAGTATTATAGGTGTGCAAAGGAACTAAGAACTAGCCTAAACTAGACCGCACCGGCCTAGAATCGGAGGTTTTCATGGGGACCGGTCCGCTTCCTAGTTCTAATTTATGAAACAGGTGAGTAACGGTCTAATTCTCGGTTCCAATCGTGAAACCGCCCACGCGCTCACCGGCCTAAACTGGAGGTGTATATGTGTATAAAATTCCAACTCACTTTCAATGAAAGTGAGTCTTTCTCACTTGCTTTTTTCCCTTTAACTTACCGTTTTACTCGCATCTCGCAGTCCTCAAAATAGAACATACATTAACATGATGCTATTTTCCCTCGGTCTTTCTCACCCCTCTCATGGGTGTCTCCATCAAGATTAACTTCTCCTACTTGTTTGCTTCTTTTCTTGATGTGAGCACGCATTTGTTTCTCTCCCTTGCCACTTACTCACAAATGCATCTCTTAGAACATCCAGTCTCATCTACTAAGCATTAATGCGTATATTCTAGTTTGGTTGACTCAATTTGATATTTGAAGCAAGAATATGCACAACACTTGAGGCCGTAATGACATATTTAAGCTGAAACAAATGGTTCTTCAAAATCTATTTGCCCTTCTATCAAATGATAAGCAAAAGACGGAACCAAATGTCCAAATGAGAGTAGTCATCCTAAAATCACATTATCATTTTGTGTTTGATAAACATGACCCTCATGCAAATTCCTTTACTATTATTATTATTATTATTATCTTTTTCCTTGCAAAGAAGTACCCACATAGAAGCTAGGTTTACCGTGATAATAATTGGTGAATGCACTTTTGTAGGGACTGGGGACCGCTTCCCGGGTGGATCCATGGAACCAACGGTGGGAACCGCCCACCCCTACCATGCTCACCCTTAGTCAATTTGAACAAAATTGGTAAACTTGGGTCGAACCCATATATGATCACCCAAACACAATCCATCTCACCCATTTGTCACCTCTAAATTCATTGACAAGTATCGTTTAGTAAAATGAAGTTTAAAATAACGTAAGTGCCATCAATACATAAACTTAATAGTAGAAGATTATTTTATTGATTCATAAAAAGAGAATTAGGAAAAATTTATTCCCAACATAATTTCTTTGGCCTCTGATATGAACGAGTTACCCTGGGTTGGGAAAGTCACCATTGTGGACTTGGACTCAAGCAACAGCACCAGGGATCCCGGCACGTGCATTGGGGTCTCGAGCCCAGCCTCAATGGACCCAAGCTCGAGTGGTTGGGGACCTTAGTCCCCTACCCATTTCCCCGAGAGCCTGTACCAAAGTTATCAAAGCCCGAATAATATATGTCTATTTCAAAAAACAAAATATAAGGCAAATTTTGCTTACCAAACAATGAAACAAAATTTCCGAGTCTTTTCAGGTTTCAACCAAGTACAGAAAACTGTTGTTATTTTCCTAAAAATGACTTCCTAAAAAATATTTTCCATAAAGATCATACTTTTCGCTAAACAAATGAAACTTAAATTTCTCACTCGGGAGAGGGAGTAGGGAACGAAATTCCAATTTTTTGCAATTGTATCTCCATTTTCTCTTCCCTTCCCTTCCAATATCAAAACATAGCACGAATGTTGCCATCGGAAGATCAATTGATCGTTCCTGTTCGAGAAAAGATTGGGAAATTGATCATACCAATTGAATTGGTTGGGACCGAAATGACATTCATTACAAGTAACACCACTTTTGGTATACCTATTAAGAAACAACATTGGCGAAGCTGGCTTATTCGCCATTCCTAGAGGCAACATGCATCTACATATTACTGTAATACCAACTAGAAGTGCCACCGCGAATCCACATCGGAGACAGGTTTAGGGTCATGGTCACGAGCGTTTCGCTGCGGACGTTCAACAAAAAGCTCAGGCGGCAAAGCTTTCAAGATTCTTGTCACGACGAAGTCCAACATTTTATTGGTGCCGCCGGAAAACAAACAGCGAACCTCGGGATCCCTTGCCCAGCCTGATCATCTCATTTGCAATTGACTTCACTCTCTCCTCCATATTCGAACTCCATTTCTCCCACCTTCAGTTTAGGCGTCTCGAATATGACCTTGAATCCATGTATCATCAAGAGCCTTCAATTTCCCTACAAGCATTAAACCGGCATAGGTCAGTTCGGAATTCCGCATCGGATGACCTCCCGATTAGGCGCAAACATCAGTCTATCTACTGCCACGTCAGCGAGAAATGGTGGAGTGGGGCCCGGTTTCGAGGACCAATCAGCCAGGCCTCTCCACGTCACCATGTGGCCCGCCCAATCGTAGGTTGTCACGTGTTATATTGGGGTCCTATTTTGTCAGATTTTTCAGAACCCCATGGGCGTCTCTCTCCGTTACGCTCTCTCCTCCCTGACTTCCGTCTCCGTTAACGCGTTCTCTCTCTCTCTCTCTCTCTTAGTCTCTTCACTTTCTCTTTTCTTCTTCTTCGTTCAAGTCTTCTTCATCCGTAGGTCCCCAATTCCTCACCGCCTTAAATCGCACCAGCCAAAACCTTCACTTTCGCTAACCCAAAAAAAAAAAAACAAACCTTCACTTTCGGTTCGCCATAGCCACCATCCTCATCATCGTCATCTTTGCTGGAAACCTTAGGCTGCGTATAGTAACGTTTCTATTTCCGAAACAATTTTTAGAACAGAAACACTTTTATCTATTTTTGTTCTTGACAACGATTTTTTGAAACAAAAACGCGTTTGGTAACTGCAAAAAAATTATATTCCTAGAACAAAAAAAAAACATAAATGTGTTTGGTGACTACATAAAGTTTCATTACGAAACCAAAAAAAAAAAAAAAGGCGTTTGGTAACTGCAAAAAAATTGTTCCTAATTTTTTTATTTAGTTAAGGGAACTATATATATTAAAATTAAGATGTCTTTATCTTTTTAACTTACTAAATCAAATTAAACTCATTTGTTCAATTTACTAAATCAAATTAGATCAATATATGTATAAATAATTTATGCACGATTTATCAAATTACAATGTGGATACGATCAACTATAAAAAAAAAAAAAAAATGAAAGAGAAGACGAATTGGAATTGGATAACGAGAATATCAAATATGTTTTCTATAGAAAGGAAAAATTATAATTATGAGTCACACATAAATATTTTCAAGTAGTTAAAAATATGATTACCTTTAAACGGAGACCCCTAGAAAAAATATTAATTGCACTATGAGTGAAACCAGGGACTAAAATGTAAAATATTAGTGCATTTAGGTCCTTTTAGTCCAACTGTGCATTTTTTTTCAAATATAAGGACTGAAATGAGATGCAGGGTATCAAAGTCTCGTGTCATGACTCTAAAAGAAATTTTTTTTGGCTAAAATGATTTAAAATGAAATTTTTTAGTCAATTTAGGATTATGTTCAATGAAGAGGTATGTGGTCCCAATTGAATTTTTAAAAATTTAAGAGGCCAAAATGAAAAGGGAATTAAAATAAAAGTATGGACTATTTTTGCGTATTTTTCTAACCACAAATACTATTTTTACTGATTTTCGGCTATTTTTATAATTAAAATAAATTCGAAAAATGTCAAAAATTACGAAAATTATTTTTTGTTCATAACTGGTTCCTAAGGCTAGACCAAAGCTTTCAAGGTTGATTTTGTAATTTTATGAATTATTTTGGTATATTTAATTAATTTTTTAAAATAAAATGATAAAAAACCATGTATCAACATCGTGCAAGGAAAAAAGAGAAGAGGGTGTGTTCAAAAACAAAATTGTTCCCAATTATTCAACTAGAAACCTACCATCATAAGCATCCTTAACATGTAAACAGCCCCCAAAATTTTCAGTTTTAGAACATGAAACCTCCAACTTTTTGAAATTACATAATCCCCATATTCTCCAATACTTATATTGTTTTTTTTACCAAATTTAAATTCCTTTAACTAATCTAACTTAATAACTACCTAGTAAACATTTTAATGAATAAAATTTCATTGTTCACAAAGGAATTTATAAGCTTTGAATTTACGTTTCGCGCTAGTACTGTGTAAATTACTATTTTACCCATGTACATGCATAGTTTCATCTCTCACACTTTTGCTCCTTAAAGTCAATCAAAATCCTCTTGAATGACTCATGCATATAGTTTTGCCTCGTACCAAATTTACGTGGCATCAACAAACATTTTTTTAATCTTATATTGACGAAGCATAACCATGGTGCAAAATCATCAAAAATCACTCATAAATATAGTTTGTTGTTAGCTCATAATGTTATCACCAGTTCTTTTAACAACATGGATCTATAATATTAAAATTTTATGCTAAAATCAAATAAGGATCAAGAGTATTAGGTGGATCAACCCACTTTATCTTCTACAGATTTACTTACTTTGGAGGGAAAGTTTTGAGAGAACATAAAGCTTCATCCACCTTAAAATCAACTGATATTGTAACGACTCGGTCCGAAAGAGCAGGAAGTGGTCGTCGGGGCTAGAGGGTCTAGACAATGAGTGGTTCTCGGCAGGCTTCTAGGATGGCAAAGGAAGCAGGAATGATTCAAATTGTGCACTGAATAGGGAGATAGAGATTCTGAAATATATATGTGAAAATTGGAATTAACTCACGGAAGTGCATTTTGACGTAATGGTACTATTTAACTAAGTTAAGTGTGCTCAAGTGGGAGCACTCCTAGGATAGGTGACCTTCTGCGAAGGTGCCCACTTGTACGCCAAAGGAAAAAACCGTAAGACTCGGTATGAGACGTGCCAAAGTGAACAATACTTAGTGAGTTAATTTAGGGATGTCACAATATGATATCAGAGTAGAACTCGCTTTGGTAGGTGTGTGGTTCGGGGACAAACCGGGTGGAAGCTGGTGTGTCTATAACGACTCGGTTCGATGAAGGTGGGGAGTGGTCGACGGGGCTAAAGGATCTGGATAATGAGCGGCTCATGGCAGGCTTTTAGGATGGCAAAAGGGGTAGGAATAAACCGAACCGTATACCGAACAGAGGGAGAGCAATTCTGGAATATATATGTGAAAACTAAAATTAACTCACAGATACGCCTTTTAACGCAACGATAATGCTTCGCTTTAGAACTTCAAAGTTAAGCATGCTTAGGTGTGAGCACTTCTAGGATCGATGACTTCCCGAGAAAGTGCTCACTTGTACGTCAAAGGACAAAATCGGTGAGTTAATCCAAAGATGTTACAGATATAGCCTTGAATTAACACTAGTTAAAAATCTGACGTAAAAAAAAACACTAGTTAAAAAAATCATACACCTAATCTGGCAATATTGAGGTGAAGAAAGCTTTGAGGGAGAAAATCTTACCTCAAAGATGGCTTGATTAAGAAAGATGGTAATTCCTAGCTAGCTCCACTTGTGCTAGTATTGTGAATATATCCCAATGGAGACATTTAGTACTGGGCAATTTGGATGCCCGAATTTGAGAGTGGAATTGGGTGGAATAATTGAAGACGATGGTACTCAAGACCCCAATAAGGAAATGAAGAAGAAGTCTCACATCTAGATATTTCAGGCATTAACTAAGGTTAATTTATGTCATGCATGGTTTCACCTCAAGTTAAAACATGTGGTCGGAAATTGAGGAGATGTGGCAAGATGAATGAGTGGAAAGTGACTAACTTGAGTTGGCAAAACTTGTTGTAAATAGTGTTAAGAATAGCTAGCAAGTTATGGCTATAAGAGGGAGAGAAAGAAGGTGAGAAAGAAGCTGATTGAAAAATGTATTTGACATCAATGGCCATGGATGAGAGTATGAGCCTTATGTATAGATCAATTAAAGTTTGTGTGACCTAAAGACGTTTTTGGGCATTTTAATGTGGTAATTGTGCTAATAGTTGCTTTACTTTAATAATATAATGTGACTAGCAAGTTTACAATCAACTATACCCGTGAAATATTATTTAAATAATGTAATTAACTCTATTTAGCTAAGTTGAGCAATTTAAAGTCTCCTTTAATTACAGCTTGTTAGGTTATTCCTAATAAATGCCCGTTCCTACTATGAGGATTCAGTCCACGAGCCCAAATAAACTCGGACTCCATTCCTACCTTACTTGAAGACGAAGCATTTTTGTTTTTGGGTATTTTGATAAGGTCGAGCTTTTTTTAGTTCCACCATAGCTACAACATTTCCTATCACAATATTTTGACAATGTTAACCCAGTCCCGCATTTTCTAAGCATAGTTCAATTGCTTTTTTCCTTTATATTTTCTCGTTGTTCCAGTTTCCTTCTTTTCATTTATTTCTCTCTGTTCTCTCTTTCTAAAACATCACTCTCATACCAATAATAGACAAGTTTTTTACACCCCAACGTCCGTCGTCGGCACTAAAAAAAAAATAAACGTCCGTCCTCGACACAGGCAACTCACGGAGCTGAATCGTAGATTTGCAAAAAACCTCCACCTCACCCAATTAGTCCTCTTCCATATTCATTTCTTCAACTCAAAGCTCAATTGTAAATAAGAAACCCATCTCATACCTCTTCACTCTTCACCCCATTCCTTCCCTTGCGATCTCTGTGTTACTCGTTGTCCCATTTCGCATCAAACGCTTGGAAAGATCGATCACAAAGACAAGAAAAACCCCATTAAATTTTCAAATCCAGGAGCTGAACCCCCTCACCCAAACCCTCATTGAGCCTATCAACAATATCTACTTCTTCTTGATCTGAACTGTCACCATCATCGCCGATTCATCATCACCTACCAGCCTTCAAATCCATGGCTCGGATCTATTTAGGTTCGACAAACCCATCCTTAAGATCGGCAAGGATTCGCGCCTCCTCTCCCCCGCTACCTATCCTACTTTCGTGCCGATCTTGGTCGCCGTGCCGCCATTTTGGGCGATTGAGAGGGTTGAAGAGGTGAATGCGAACTCAGCCCTCAAGTCAGAGCCCTTATGCGATGAGGTGGCCCTATTGCTCGTCAATTGTTTAGATCCCCGTGTTCCGATCATCGTTAAGAAGTTTAATGTGAGAGCCTTTGGCTTTATTGTATTCCTTTATATCAAACTTCGATTAACTATTCGAATACTAATGAGTACGATGTGCCCAGCATGACAAGTGATAGAGGTAGACCACTCATGAACCAAGATCAGAATGAAGAGGGAATGAAGAGAAGTTAAAAGGAGGAGGAAAGAGGGACCCACGAGCAAAGACAAACAAGAAAACAAACCAGACACCACAACCAAACAAAAAAGGATGCTTAAAAAAGGACGAGATCGCCAAAGGTTAATATTGTCAAAATACTGTGATAGAGAGTGTTTTAGCTATAACAGGAGTGGAAAAAGCGCCATTCATTTGATATTACTAATTTACCATTCAACTTTTGGGTCGCAAACCAAATATAAATATAAGACTTTGTTTGTTCCAAGGAAATTAATGATTTGAAAAACATTTTCCTTAAAAAGACCGCTTGTGTCACTTAAAAAAAATGTAAAATATTTTTATCATTCATGAAAATGTCTAGACATAAATTATTGTCGATAATGAAAACATCTTTCATTGACTAATTATTTTAAGCATACAAATGATCATTTTTAGGGAAAAAATATTTCAAATCATTTATTTTTCGCGAAACAAACATAGTCCAAAGAAAATGACCATTCGTTTTCAACAACATCCTTCTCTTACAACCAAACATATCAATCAAAATGTTGATTACGTTTTCTTTTCATTTCAATTTCATTTTGTATTATCCTTCACTCGGTTTCAATTTTTGTCGTGCCAGACATACCATAAAATTACTTAGTTCCAATTAATCAACATTTAAGGGGAACTCATTGACATGTTAAATTTAGGATGTCACGTTGCATCAACAACAATTTGTGATTTTTTTACTCGTGATCAAACATTAATGTTGCAACAAGTCATCAAGGTGTTAATTTCTGAGTCATGGGATGCTTTTAAGTCTCAAGAGCTAAACCTATTTCTTTAAAGGAAAGATGACACAAATGATCTTTGAACTTGATTTAATGCGCAATGTCGCCCACGAATGTTTAATTTGTTCAAAGTAGTCCATGATCTTTGGTTCAATATGCAATGTTGCTTATAAATTTTTGATCGATCAATGTGGCCCTAAACTGTGATTCGATATTCAATATTGTTCATGAACTTTTAAACATTTTCATATTGTTTAGAAATTACATGGAACATTTACCACTAATTCATGGAAAAGAGATACATTAACCAATATATGCACTGAGGAAAAGAATTCTTCATCACAACGACTAACACAGGAGAGCTCTAGTTTGATGGTTAATACGTGAGGAGACTTAGGCTGTGTTTGGGGGCAGCAAGGAAAATGGGAGGAATGAAAATTTGGGTGGCAAATCAAAAGGAATTTGAAATTGCCTTTATAAGATTGTGGAGGGAAATTTAAAATTTGAGCCAATTTAATCTCGTTTTCTCTTCATGACCTCCCCTCAAAAGCATGCCCTTAATGTGCTTTTTGTTCTCCTCAACAATGGTTGTTGTCTTTATCTTTTTCCAATAAAGAATACGCCCTTGTAAATTTTTCACAATTGGCCACATATGTATCCACAAAATATTTCAGTTGAAAAAGAAAGTACCCTTCATTAAGTCAAATGTCAGAAAGGTGGATTTATACTTTTACTCTTCACTTATCCTTTCAAGTGCAAAAACCTTTTTCAATTTTCATGTAGACAAAAATCACCTAACCTACCGATCGGTGGTCGAGTTGGTTTGAGTTCGGTTCATTTCATGAGAGGTCCCGAGTTCAAAATTTCTCGACACCGATGTCTTAAGTGGGAGGTCGTGGTGGTGGGCTCCTGCGCTAGGCCCTCCCGAGGACTAGTCGTGCTCTATTGTTGTGTTGAGCGAAGCTCGCCAGTCGGGCGAAACCTCGGTCATAAAAAAAAAAAAAATCACCTAGGCTAAAAAAAGGAAAAATCGCAAATATCCCCATTCCGTTTTGTTATGTATGAATTTAAGTACGTTAATTTGAATGTGATTTTTGCTTGGTGGCTCATTTTTTTTAGGAGAATATAGTTTTGGATATTTTTTTTTGGATAGATGTGTCGATTGTGTGTGAAAGGTTTGAATATGTGGAGATATTTATGTGCAAAGAAGATGACGAGTTTCCCTTCTCATGTTTGGCCTATATGGTTTAATAAGCTGGAAATTGAATCCTAGAGTTTTAGTTAGCCAACAAGGATAAGGTATTCATCCATCATTGTCAGTTACACGACTAAGTTGGTGGAATCGATTGATCATGTTACTTTAATTGACTTTGCAATTAGCTATTTTATTTTTTTGCCTGACAGCAACACGGGTGCATTCGATCGACGGATCAAATATTTTCTGATAACATTATCTTGAGCATATTCCGCATATTTTTCGTGCTCTTTTGACTTGAGGGGGGGGGGATAATTAACTTTAAGATTGCGAAAATATTTAAAAATATCCCACATTATTTTCAATGATAATAACAAGTAAAAATGTCGAGAAAATAAAGGGGCAACATGGGTATTTTATTTTATTTATGGAAATCGACGTGGAATGACTAATACAGAAACAGTTAAAGTTGATGGAGACGTGGAAATGCACATCATGGGATGGATGGATGGTATCATCGACCGTCGGATCATCATCCCGCGGTAGAAAACGCGAGGGGGCCCTGGACGAATCGGGGCCGTCCGTTCGAATTCTGCCGCTCACCGGATCGCTGCGCGGGAGTTGTTTCATTGGGCAGAAACACAAAAGCGAGGGTGCCTCTGTCAGTGTGACCTCCAAGCATATCATCATCGTCATCAGAGAGAGAGAGAGAAGAGAGAGAAAGAGAGAGAATAGAGAGTTTCTCCTCCATTCATGGCACCGAGGAAGCGCAAGGGTGGAGCTGCGGCCCCAGGAGAGGAGGAGAAACCACCCACGGTCGCCACCAAAACCACCACCGTCGCCGCCGCCGCCGTCTCGACAAGGGTGACCCGTAGCTCGACGAGGGGGCCCTCCGCTGGTGGCCCGAGCTCCAACTCAGTGCCCAAGCCGCCGGCGGCCAAGAAAGCCAAGGGGGGTGGGAGGAAGAAGAAGAAGGCGACGAAGGAGGAGGAGAGTGTCGCCGGAGAAGCCGAGGGTGGCGACGGGGAGGACCGGGAGGAAGAGGTAGCTGAAGACGGAGAAGTGGAGCAAGCGGAGGCTGGCGGAGCTCTGGACTCCAAGGCCAAGACCGTCGTCATCGAGCACTGGTGACGCTCCTGTCTCCCTCTCTCTCTGCGTGCGTGTGTTTCTGCTTTTCTTTCTCTTGCGAGAGGACAGGAATGAAATATTGAGAGGGTCCGCATTTGTGGGTCTTTTGTCTCTTGGTGATGCAGTTTCTTGGGGTTTATTTCATGTCACCGAGACTAAACAAAATTAGTAATAGTCCTCCCGATGTTGTGTTCAGTGGGTCGAAGAGGGTGAAACATGTATTAGACCTTCTTCGTTGTTTCAGAATGAAACGCCCATGATACTGACTGAAAAGTAGCTTCGCTGAAAAGGAGGAGGAAAGAAGCATGTTTGAGAGCCCAGCGGTTTCCCTTTTGCTCTGGTGTGCGATAATGGCAGGACCATTAAAACCCTGATGAGAAATTCTAGCATTTTATGGAACAAGGAGGTAAGAAAACGTTTCCTTCTCTTTTGAGAGAGAAAGGCGGTCTAGGAAAACTGATAGGGAGAGGTTTTTGTCATATTCTTTCGTTCATTTCCTTGTAGGTAGTGAATGGAGTGGGGTAATGACTGTTATGATGACTTTGCTGCCACATTCCTCCATTTCATTTCCCCGTCATTTGCCATTATCAAAGGAAGAAAGAAAACATTCTTACAATATTGCGCCATTTGTCTCTGTTGCCCTCGAATCGTGTTCTTTCCCTTTCCCTTTCGCTAATGGCATGGTTGGTTTGAGGAACAGAACTTGAAATGGAATCACGACACTGGCTTAATTCCCTCTCCATTATTTTGGCATGGTCTTTCTTCTAGCAAGAATGGTCATGGTTTATTGGAATTTCCTTTCTTTTTTGTAGATGGCGTGTACAATCTTGAGCAATAAGACTCAAGCAGAATACGTTTACTAGTCCATCTTTTCTATTCTCTCCCACTTACTTTTTGAAGGGTTGACACTGATATTCCTTCCTTTGGATACCCATATTTCTTTTTCTTTTTAAATCACAGACAAGCATATAAAAAGCACTCACACCATTTGATTCCCCTTTCTATTCCATTTCTATCTAATTCCATTCCATCATACTAAAACTGCTGTTTTTGTTGAGAGCTACTTTATAATCAGAGCATGACGAAACAGGGAACTAGAACTGTGCACTTATCGAACATTCTATCAGTGTTTTCATTAGACTGTTGTTCTAAGTAGATTGGTTCATTGCTGGAGATTCTTGTCATCTTGCTTGCTGTCCTTGTACAAGGGAGATAGCAAATTGTTTTGTTCTGGATGTGTGCTGCTTTTTCAGCTTTCATGTATTTCCAGTATGCTTTTCAGCTTAGTGGCTGTTTGGGTTGCTTTTTGTTCTCTGAGATTTGGGTATGATCTATCATAGCACTCTAATATATTTATGTTGCTGTGAAGAAAATAACGAGAATCAAACCTTTTGTTATAATTTTCTCTCAAAACTTGTTAAATTTAATCGGCTAGAAAATGGAATAAGATCTTCAACTGAATGCTCATTTTGACGAGCTTATGGCTTACTTGATCATTTGACAGAGAAATTTTTAACTGGGTTTAAGTATGTGGTGATTTGAGTATTTAGTGCCGTACTGAAGGCGGCCACTACTTATAAATTTGAAGCTCCCTTACATGATAATGCCACCGAGATATCTCTTTTCAAAGTTGTAATAGGCATAAAGAAATCACCATTTTTTCTTAACTAGTTTTTTTCTCGTGTAGCAAACAATGCAATTCCTTCAAAACAAGGGCTATTCAAGTGAAGAATGGCTTGGAGAAAGGTGTGCCTGGCATCATTGTTGTGGTCAACCCAGATAAGGTGAGCATGAGTACGCTATATAGGGAGGTAATCTTGCCCCTTTGTTTTGTTTCCACATATTAGGGGATTGGAGCTGCTCTAACATGATTTGACTAAGCAAAGATCCCTGCACAGAACTAATACTGAAATCTTCAATGAATTGCACCGTCCAAATTGATGACGGGTTGTGACCATTATGTTGATTGTATTCTCTTGGAGGAAATCTATTTCTAAGAAAAAGTGTGAATGGCTTGGTATTGCTAATAATGTGAAGTTACCGCAGTCAGTGTCATCCAAAGTAAAAGACTATAAGACTGACCTCAAAGATTGATTTACTAGGTAGCATCTTTTATTATGTACTGCTACTTGATTTGTCGGAAAGCATTTTAGTACATCCTTGATCTAATTCTGCAAGAATGCTGTTACTAATATGTAACAGCATTCTTTTATTATGTACTGCCCATAGGTATAGCAAACTTTAAGTGAGAGTTGTCATGTTACTAATATCTGTTAGCTAAACTTTGATCTTTTTCTTTTGTACAGCCTAGAAGAGGTTGCTTTGAAATACGAGAGGAAGGTGGTGAAATATTCATCAGCCTATTGGTTAGTGCTTTCACAATATTTTTGCTAATGGCTTTATTTACCTTTACCATTTCATCTATAAGGTTAAACCCACGAGACTGCTGCCCCTTTTTATTTCATTTGTGAGAATCTTGGCGCCTATCTTGTCAGAAATGGCAGTGTGAAAGAGATGAAAAATGCTGTGAATAGTTGATTGAATTTTGTCCATTCTTGTGGGTAAGGTAGAATAAAAGATGACTTGACCTACTTCCGAGGATCTAACTATGGTACACTGTCATCAGATAGTTCAGAAATAATTCGCTGGTGGAAAGTACTTCCACTTTTTGTGGATGTGAGCTTGTCAGTAACAAATATTTCAAGTAAAAGTCTCTGAGAAATCTCAAAGTGTGCCTTTATTTCAAGATTTGTTCTGAGCTTACAAAAATTAATTTAAATCCTGTCCTTCAAAGTGAATTTGTTTATGTGAATCCTATTATGCCATTGTACTTGATTCTTTGTTGGATCCTTTGTAAGCTCTACAAGTTTCATATCTTTTGTGATCGTCTCCTTCCATGCCGTCGTAGGTCTTTCCCTGCCCCTTCTAACTAGTATTGTCATCCATTGCTCCCATCTTCTTACTGGGGCATCTGTAGGTATTCGTTAGACATGACCAAACTATCTTAAATGATCTTTTCTCATCTTATCCTCGATTGTTGCAACATATTTTTTCATAGATAGAATTATTTCTGATCTGTCTTTTTTCCTATGCCTGCATATTCAACGAAGCATTATCATCTACGTTACTCTAATTTTGTGCACATGTTGATGTTTGTAAAGCACGCTTTTGTTCGAACCATACTAGTTAAGAGTGCTCTACCAATAGATCTTCTCCATCACATACTATAAGATATATGGTTACTGAAACGATTATTTGAAGCAACATTGCCGAGGTTTGCATAACCTGTGAAAACAACCGAGTATATGGTGGGTAAATAATACTTTCCTAGGTTACTGACAGTGTGGGTATTTCCCAGACATTGGATGGACCTAAATGAGAACTTGAAATTTCCCTTTTGTAAATTTGCTATTGAATGGTAGGGAATAATTTCATTTAGAATATTGTTAATGAGTACCCCAAGGCAACTAGTTAAGACTAAAAATAATAATAGCGGATACTGATGCATTTTGAAAATTGAGCAACGACTCATTAAAAATCTCATCTGCTTCAAATAGACATGAATGTTTCAAAAACACGACCCATAATAGGTGCACTAGGAGCATCCTTTAACATGTTCCTCTTTATTATATCTATAGTTGGATGCTGTTGTGTGCAGCCTGGTAGCATAGTTAATGCCTTATCATTTTGCTGTTACCAAGTTTCATCCAAGATCATGTGATTTTGTTTTTTGTTTACTGAACATGATGATATTATGATCTTAACTTTGGAGAACTTTCATTATGGTTCTCACCCTTACTCTTATGATTTTCCTTGTTACCAGCCAATCTATGAGAGATTGTGATCCATTTTATTCCTCCCTCAGATGTGTATTCTTGACCTTACTGCCTTACACGAGTGCAGGACATGAAACGACCATTTGGTCCCATGAAGGCTCTTGACATGGACGAGGTGATATTGGACATAATCCACAAGGTCAAAGCTTGAAGTAACTTTGCTTAAGAGGGAATTTTGTCTATACGGAGGATTTCACCCTGGCTCTTTTTGATCAGCAGCAATTGACCCTTAATTTGATGCGCCATGGAGGGCATGGATAGAACTGCTAGGATAGTTACTAGTCAGGAAATTACCAACTTGAGGTTGAGACTCTGCTTTACTTGCATCAATCTTACGAGGAAACTTGTCCTTCATTTCTCCTCAAACTCTCTTAGATAGTTGAGATATTTGGGCCTTCTCCTTAATTGATTGTGGATGTCTTCTGATCCTAATCTCTTTCCTTGTGGTTTGCTTGGAAAGTTGAAAGCTGGCCTCCTCACTTTAAATGCTGGCATCGTGCTTTATTTATTCGTCACAATCAAGGAGTCTGCCGCATCTCTCGTGGAAAGAACGAGTAGAGATTCCTCTGTCCTGGTCCATTTGGTACTCTTGACAGTGTTATGCTTAGGTCTGCCTCACCGGTAGTTGCAGTCTACTTGGATATGGAAAGCATGTTTGTCTTTGGCAACTGGCTAGAGCCCAGTAATGTTGGGGCAGCAACGACGGTTTTTTTTTTTAGCTTAATTTTAATCTTACATCAAATTTGAGTAAAAAAAAAAAAAGGTTCAAAATGACATCATTTTAGCTTCGTCAGTGGCTCGGTGCCACATAGGAGTGTGTATGCTAATAAAAGGCAATGCCAAAATCTTTTTTCTGTTAAGTTGGATAGAGTTAAGGAATGAATTTATTGAAAAAATTTGATAAGTTTTATGATTTCATTGTACTTTTTGAAAATTTTTAGTACTCAATTTTGTATTTTTTATAAGTTTTAGAACTTTCAATACATTTATCTGTTAATCATACTTTGTTTATAATTCAAGACATCGATTGTGCGCACAATATAAGATCAATTTGTCTAGTGGAACCATAAAATTTTCTCAAAATAATTGCTTAACAAGTGTCTGTAAACCACTGGTTAACAGGATCATATGAAATTTGATGCCATTGCACTAAAATCTAATGTTTGAAGTCCGAATTTCGACTTTGTGTAGGTCTTGCTTATAAGAATCATCTGTGCCTCAAATTATTTGTTCATTTAGCTTGCCAGTGTTTCGGAGCTGCTGTGGTCACAGAAGTTCATAGGAGCTGATAAAGCTGCGTGTTGGCTCAGGCCTTGCACTATTCCAAGCCTACAAGGTTTGCTATATCTTCGGCCTTAAACTTACAAGCTTAGGCGAAATTCTTATATGAAGGTGATGATCTCTGTTCCTACAAGCTTGGACTGTCGTCACCGTAACTGGCATGCCTTGCGATTCGAAATAGAGCAGCACATGAATTGGCGAGACGGGTTTGCACTCGTGTGACGTATAACTTCTCCTTTACTATTCTCCCATCTGCCACTGCGAGTCGTTCTGTTTCTTGTAAATTGTCGTTTCGTGCCGAATAGAGAGGGTGAGAGAGACTGCAGAGAACCATGGGTAAGCAGAACGATGTAGTGTTAAGAATTGTGCAATCCTTGAGTGTGTGAATTTTGGAATCTGCTTCAATTAGACAAAGTAAAAGAGCTATATCGTGTCCATTTGTTCTGGAAAAAGCTTAATGGAACCGGGCTACACATTTACGCCATGATCGCTGACAACAAACCCATCAGGACGCCAACAACAACTTGCGAAGCTACGAGCGAGTTCGAAGAGTTCGCCGAAGCTGGTGCATCTGCCTCTTCATCTGAAACAGGTCCGGGTGCTGGGGGAGAGCTGGCTGGTGGGTCTGCTTCTGGTGCATCAGCGGGAGCATCTGCTGCTGGCTCCTCGGCACCTGGAGCTTCAGATGACTCGGGTGTGTTGGCCGCGACCGGGGCCTTGGCGGGGCTTGAAGTGGGGGCCTTCTTGGGTGTTGCCGCCGGTGGAGCGGGCGGGGGTGCAGTGACGGTGACAATTCCGTTCGGGTTGGCAGGATCTACTCCTGGTGCAATTATCGGGCAGCTAACCTGAAGGACCGAGATGTTATAGGGCATAGCAGCCACGGCCTTCACAAGCTTGGCATTGAGGCTCGCTCCTTTCACTGCGGACCCGAACACGATGTCTCCACCGGCCAGTCTGGTCACGTTCAAGAACCCTTGCTGGTTGTCAGCGGTTCCGCTGGCCTGGTACATTGTGGTGAGCACGGTAGATTTCTTGGACAGGTCATGGAGCTTCGAGATATCATAGTAGTCGAGAACGACGTGCGCACTCAGGATCCTCTGGAGGACTTCCTCAGGCTTCCCCATGATATCGCCGACGGACGAGTTATCGAGGGCGAGGACCGTGATGGTCTGCCTGCGGTTGATCTTCTCGTAGAGCTTGGTTTGGGTTAGCATGTCATTGAAAGAGCTGAACTCTGGGTACCGGTCGAGGAGCCTGGTGATGTTGAAGGCACTGGCGGCCGAGGAAGAGAAGACGAAGACTGCAAAGAAGAGGGAAGCAAAAGCCCTGGAGTTCATCTTTGCAGCCTTCTTTTCCTGAATGTGGGATGTCCCGAAAACCTGTGCAGAGACTTTTTGAGCTTCGAAGCTTTATATGGATGGAAGGGTCAATGAAGGAGATGAGGGAGTTCTTCAAAGGGTTTTCTGATGGGCAAGAGTGATTTTCTCCTTCCCTCCCTAGTCCAAGATAGGCTTTGCCATCCTGGATTTTCTGGAGCAGATCATGGTTGTCTCTTCTAAATATGGATCAAAGTCTGGCTTACCTTATTCCAACTGATAACCTACTGGCAGATGGGCAAAATTTGGCACAAATCTGTTGCAGGGTCCTGCATCAAGATCTTCTCATCTGCATCGTAATGTGGATGTAATGCATTGTGTCTCTTCAATTTTCTGAACTGTATTCTGAATTTCGACTCGTTTCGATTATGCCTTGGACTTCAATATGTGTTTCAGTTCTTCCCAATCCATGGTACTTGAGGCAGATACGTGAACGTGTATCAATCGGATCTAGCAGTGTCCCAATTCTGACTGCCCAAGACCAGATCAACAGCCACTGCTCTTGATTTTCACCCGGTCTTATCTATCAGAGAACCATCTATCAAATACTGTGTTATCTGAAACGGTAGACGTTATTAACAGTGCATTTATTTCGTGAAAAAATGACTGATTTGAAAATATTTTTTAAAAATTGATCGTTTGGAGCATAACTACGTTAGCGGAGCTTGCATGTTGATCAACTTTGGCCCCCCTTCTCTCTCACTTAGGTTTTTTTTTTTTAATTATTATTATTATTATTATTATTATTATTATTATTTTATAATTTTTTTTGCGTTAGTATTTTTTATTGTAATTAGCCTAATTTCAGACATGGCGCCACATATGCTCAAAGATGAAAAAAAAAAAAAAAGAAGCTTCACATGGGATTTCGATATACCACATCAATAAATTTGCCCGATAGAGCGTGCAAATACAACCCGAGTTCAGCTTCAGTAGGTGGGCTTCTCCGCAATGAGTAAGGCAACTGGCTAGCTCGTTTTGCCCAAACACAAAGAAGAATGCTCTTCCTTGAAGCCTGAACTGTGATGTTGTCCTTTTGGGCCTCAAACTGGCAATCTCTCTGGGCATTCTGAAAGCTATTGTAGAGGTGGACTCCCAAGTGGCAATTGCATTGCTTCAAAAATTACCCATCTCTCGCCGCTTTGCTGACATCCTCATCTTTCAAATTTGGAAATTATTAAAGTACTTCCAACGAGTCAAAATTCTTCATATTTTTAGGGAAGCAAATTTGTGTGCAGATTGCTTAGCAAATTAGATCGTTCGGTCCTGCGATGTAAATACTACTCCGGCATTAAATAGGCCACCAATATGTTTAATTTTTACATTGATAGGAGCTCAATCTAGTTTAAGCTTTGTTAGTCGAGTTTTAATGTAATACTCGAGCTTTGCCATTTTCTTAACCACCCCCCCTCCTCCCAAAAAAAAAAAAAAGAAATTTTCCCGACACATTGTCCTAATGACTTGATTGCACTCAATCCAAAATGTTTAGGAATTTTGTGCAGTGTTCCAAACGTTTGAGACTTGATTGTATATGTAAAACACTATTTAGAATTTGATTGCATTTTTTTGAAATATTTTGACTTTTAATCACAATGTAACTAAAATAACTTTGTTGCCTAAGCAAAGAGACTGCACTTTGCAAGCGAATCAAGTGATTATAAAGCCATTTAAAATTTGAATGTTTTACGCTTGATTCGGGAGTTTTTTCCCCTCTGCAATTGGGTCGGTGCATAATTTTAAAAGTGCGTTTGTTTTGGTGAAAGTATTTTTCGGGAATTAATTTTCTGAACTTTCACTCGTTTGGTTTGCCAAAAATGACTTCATTAACAAAAAAATCCTTTCCGGTCAACAAAAAGTTTATGCATAAAGAGAAAGTGAATTCCTAATCTAAAGGTGAAAACATATCCCGAAATTGTTCATCTCGATTTTTTTAATACTTTATTTTATATTTTTTAAGTTTGATGTTATATATATATATCAGCCGGTGGTTGGTATATTAGCATTGACACCGACATACGACACGTGACATGACACGATATACCCACATGTCATTTCTAAAAAAAATAGAGAATTCCGACACGTTAAGACACTTTGTAAATTCAATTTATACTTTAATATATACATGGAAAATTGTTATGTATGTATAAAAATATCACCTATGAGTTTCTTCTTCTTTTGTTAATGATGCATGATTAGGTTTCTTTTTTGAGTTGACTGGATATATGACTTAATTATATATATTTTTATAAATACACATTATCACCTCTAATTTATTAAAAATGCTTAAAATTGTCCCATGTGTATCGAATTGGCGTGTCGAGATGCTGGACTCGTGTGTTGCGGAAGGGGTCCATGTAATTGTTGCGCCAGCCCCCTTCTTAGTCAATGGGGCAGCGGGTTCGGCAGATCGGGAAGAAGTTCCTTATTCCGGGGAAGCTTTAAAGGATAGGGAAATCGCTATTATAGGAGATTAGCGGCCTTTGTCTATCTTACTAAAAAAAAAGGGCTGGCTTTTTGCTCGGGACCCAAACTGGATCTTTTCTTTCTCCAAGAGCCCCCCTTTTCCTCTTCCTTTAGCCTTTTTATTTAATTGAAACCCCAGATCAATAAATTAGCTTTCCCTCATTGAGTGAAGTTCCTGGCCTTGTTGGGTCACTTCACCTTCTACCAGCTTGGACCGAAGACAATTTAGAGTGCCATTTTTCTAGCAACTAACCAAACTTCATATAAGTGAATATGTTTTGAATTTTGACGTGTTTGGATCGTTGATCACGTGTTGGTCGCATATCAAAAAGTGTCGAAGTGTTAGACGTGACACGACTCGACATGTAGATCCCCAAAGTGTGTTAGTGCTTCATAGATGGCAGGCCATAGTAACAACTGGTGACCGGCTCAGAAAGAAGGAAAAAATAAAAATAATTAAAATTTATTTAAAAATATAATTTTTTCCTAAGATAAAGTCATAAAATTGAAATCATTTTTCAAATGAAATCCAAATACTCAAAAATATTTTCGGTCACATATCACAAAATATAGGAAAACTAATCATTTTCCTTGCAAAATGCTTTCTCGGAAAGCATTTTGCTTTATCATGGAGTTTTCCTCCAACCAAAAGCACTCGAAATATGAATTGGAGTTGAGGCTGGGATATGACGAGACGACAACTTAAAACGAGTTTGTAATATCTCTAAAATGCACGTAAATTATATAGTAGAAAAACAATCAAGAAACACACTATTTTTTCTTAATAGGCTAACTTTTAGGTATTTTTTCTTTTCAGTTTATATTACTCAAACAATGAAGCAGAATAAAGCAATTGAAAATGAGATTTCTTTGACCACGTAAACTTATCTATTTCGCTCATATCATTTTACACGGGAAAATTGTGACGCCTTGAGATTTCGATGTCTATTAGATAACTGGATTCAATGGAAGGTTTAGCTGTGAATTCCAGTTTGTTGTATGAAAATTTGGATTAGAAGGATTTAAGTGATAATAATTGGATTTTTCCCGAGACGTCGCTCAGAGTAGTTTTAGCTTCGGTAGTTTGATTGTTGTGCGGTAGTTTTAAAACCCTTCACGCTCAGACCGAACCCTAGCCACGAATTTACCAAATTAGCCTCAATCGGTTATGCCAAATGTCCAACTAGTCCTAAAAAATCAAATGACCAAAATGCCCCGCCTTTATGCACTAAAAGCCAAATAATTCAAATCTGGTGGGCCGCACCCCCCAGTCAAATCCCCCATTTACCCATCACCTTAAGTCAACTCCATTTCTCTCTCTCTCTCTCTCTCTCTCTCTCTCTCTCTCTCTCTCTCTCTCTCTCTCGGACTACCACCTCGAAGCCCCCTCCCCTCTCTACCTTGCTGCTACCGCTGCTCGCTCGGCCCGACACCACCGTCGCCGCCGGTTTATCCGCCCGTTGCCTATCGCCAGCCGCCGCGCTCTCGCCACCAGCCCCGCCATTCGTCGTCGTCGTGGAACCTCAAGCTCCCGCGACCTCCTTCTCACCTCTCTCTCCCCCTCTCTCTCTCTCTCTCTCTCTCTCTCTCGGTTTCGCCTTGCCTTGACCACCCGTCAAGTCTGCCGCCCATTGTCGCCGTCTATCCTAGCCACCACCGGCCGCTAGCTCGACTAGTCCTCGCCGTCGCTCGACCCCGAGCCCTTCATGTTCTCGCGTTGGCCAGCTACTCCCTCGCGTCGTCCTCGGTCATCATCACCCCCCCGGGTCGCCAATCGACCCCGACGACCCTCGGCCACCCTTGAGCCTCCATCATCATTCACCTTGAGCCGCCATCCCCTTCTCGAGTGGCTGCTATCCCGTGAGCCCCGTGACCCAACGCTACCTCGGTTGAGCCCGGGTACTGCCGTGAGCTGCCAATCGTAGCCGTCCCAGCCGCGGCCCATGACCATTTGAGCTTGTTTTGCCTCGTCATTGTACCGCCGGACCCGAAAAGCCTCGAGAGTTGTTGTGCCGCCGCCGTGTCTTGCCCCACCGCCATTGTCGTCGTGTGTCGCCTCCGCTCATGTCGTCGTCATCGTTATCGTCATCTTCGTTTTTGTGAGTTAACCCCTAATTCACGGTTAGATCATTAATTACATTTAGAGTTAGTGTAATTAGTATAATCAGGTGTTTAGATAGATAATTGTGGTCGGTTTAGTTAAAAACTTGGTTTAGGTTAAATGACCACAATTAATTAAGATAGACTGGATAGTTAGGTGGATTGTGGTTAATTGGTGATTATACTGGATTGATTCACCGGTTGCAATTGTTTGATCGCAAGCGAGTGGTTAGAGCCGAGTAGACGATGAATTGCTAGGACTGATCGATTATTATGGGCTTGATTTTATGAAATTGGACTAATAATTGCAGTCAGATTAATTAAATTTAAATAATTATTACCGTCGCTTGCTTGATTGGGTGATTCACTAATTGATTGCTGGATGTGTGGGTTGGGTATATTTATAAAGCATATAGACGCTTGAGAATTAATCACTCCGTATCGGATGCAAAGTCCGGTAGATAATCTGCATATTCATGTGATCATCTGTGGAGTCCAATTGCATATTTGAACATGAAAATAGCCGTGGGCTGGATTTTTAAGCATGATCGTGTGAGCATTGGATTAAATGCCAAGATAAGAATCGATTGGTTGTACGATATGCTTGTGTGGTCACATGATGAGCTCAGGCTGTGTCATTCGTACGGCATCCTAGTTAGTTTGTACAGTGCCGGTCGTGCGGAACCATTCGACTTATCGGATGCACGTCAATCCGTGTTGCCAGGTTGATCGGATGTCGGTCGCAGCTGATGACAAACCGACGCTCCTTACATGAGTGTCTACTACGCCATGCCATGTCGATCAGAATCACACTAGCCTAATAGTAGCTGTCGCCGAAATAATAGGACGATGTCCGGTCCTATCAGCAGAGCACTAACTTTCTAGTGTGCTAGGCATCAACTCTCTAGTGTGCCGGGCCAAATGGCTTTAACTGTTAATAATTGGATTGCGTGTGGTGTCCTATGTATGCAAGTTGATGTGATGCCTTGCTAGTGGATCGATTGGTATGATTGACGTGTCGTGTCAAGCATTGCATTACGTATAGCTCGTGACTGGTAAGCTTGCATATGGTTGAACAAATTATTATGGATCCGTGTTGCTTGCTAGGCCGCTCTGAGCGAATCAATGCCCTAGTCGGGTTTAGGCGTTGATTCACCGAGATTTATTTCTCATCTCCGTTATTTGTTGACCTTTTTCAGGACCAAGGTAATGGAGAACCGTCACGTTCGATTTGGAGTCCCTATGGACCAGTCATTTGATATCGATTACTATCCGGTTCCGGACATGGATCGGGTTTGGGAGCATCACGTAAAGACCGTATGGGTGGAGGAGTGGTTGGAGCACTTAGTGCCCCACCGCTTCAAAGCCTGGTTCATGGGTGAGGGTGATGCTCTCCATGGACCGATCCCCGGGTTTGAGGGACCACCTACCGCAGTCTCTACTAGCTAAGTCTAGGATCCGATAGACATCGATACTCCTAAACGGGAGGTTAAGGACCCCGAGCTTGAATCGGACCATGACGCTTCAAATTACGTGCCTTTGCTCGAGTATTTTTAATGGGCTGTTATGGTGATGGAGACTTTTTGCAGAGACTTGTTGATGTGAGTTCCGAGGGTGACGTAGCCCCTCTTTTGGAGTAGATACAACTTTAACCTTGCCTTGACCCGCCTATTTTTTTGTTGATCTTAGGGAGCTGCCCCCAAGTATGTGGTTGTCTATGTATAGCTTTGTAGGGTTAAAGATTATCTGCTAATGAAATGAAATCTTTTGTTGTTGAACTGTTGTCGTGTATCCTACTTTACTAGTTCTGTTTTGATATGTTGTCCGGGAGTGAATCGTTTTCACATGTGCTGAATAAGAAGATAAATTGTATGGGTCAATGACGTGTCCGGGACGTCGTCCTTAATGACCTTAGGGTGTTTTGGTAGGGTTGCCGCGTGCCGGGGGATCAGGGGCATGGCAAAAATTGTGCAAAGCTTCTAAATTTATTGTATTTTTGCCAATTTAGTCATATGCTTTTTAATTTTGCCAATGGAGTAAACCTTTACATCTTTTTCCAATTGAGTACATCTAGCCAATTTGACCGGAGATCGTTTATGTGGCATCACTGGTGCTAACGTGGATAATTTTTCATAATGTTTTAATATTTTATCAAACATTTTATTAATTTTTTTTTCCTCAATGCTGGCGAGTGTTGCCTTGCCCTTCCCGGAGACTAGATGAGGGTCGCCCGGCCCTCACGGACCTTGGGCAAGCTTTGCTATGCCTCATCAATTGAGGGCGAGGGTCTCGACCGAGGTTGGTGCTGTCCGCGACCGATGAGCACCTAGCGACCCTTGTTGGCCACTGAGAAAAAAGAAAATAAATAATAAAAAATTAAAAAAATAAAGAAAAGATGAAAAGACTAATAAGAAATTAAATAAAAGTATTAGAACATCATTAAAAATTATTCACGTTAGCATTGGCCTTATTACATAAGACGGCCGGCGTCCACGTAAGACTACGAACTTCCACATAAGTTATTTCAGGCTAAAATTGGTCGAATGGACTCAATTGGTAAAATATGAAAAAATTTATGACTCAATTGATAAAATTAAAAAATTTATGTCTGAATTGATAAAAACACGATAAATTTTGAGGCTTTTTAGATAATTTTCCCCATTTTACACCGAACTGAATTATGTATACGAGTGAATCTAGTCAACAAAGCTTTTGTGATAGATCCTTGAGGATCCTATGGTTAGCGTTTCACAAAGTCCCATCATTCAAACCAGCAAAAAGTAATCGTAAATATTTTGTTGTGTAAACTAGAAATGTCTAGAAAAGTCCACGTATTATTCTATAATAGATACACTCATTAACAATGAGCGTAGGTGAGGGTTAACATAAATTTACGTCTAGATATGAAAATGAACTAACCGATCATTACTTAGACTGACCACGCCGCTTCTATTAAGAGTGGGAAAATTACCAAAAACGTCTTAAACCTATTGTAATTGTGATAATTTAGCCTTAATTATTTTTTTCCCATTCAACAAAAAAATGAATTCTTTTCTATTTAATATATTTCTTATTCTATTTAATAGATTTCTTATTCTATTTAATAATTAATGATAAATTTTTGGTTCAGTTTTCCACCTTAACGACAAAAAAAGAAGAAGGATTTTTTCAGTATGAAATAAAAGAAAAAGTGCTTAATCTTCAATCCTACACCTTTTGTAATTGTACTAATTCAATCCTTTTGAAACATAATATTTTAATATTTTTTATTTTCGTTTTTCTTTTCTTTTCTTCCCTTTTTCTTTCCGTCCATCTTCTTCTTCCAATTGGTCGCCAAACCTCGATGATTGGCCAAAGGTGATTGTCGGTGAGGTCAACCTCGCCAGCCTCGAGCAAAGTTCGCCCTACCGGCCACCGACAAGGACAAACCTCGCCGGCCCAGATTTGGCGAGGTCAAGCATCGCCCGGCCATAGCGAGGCCCGGCGAGGCTCGACCGATCTCGCCCAACGATAGTAGGGGAGCCTCACCCTCACCAGTGGCCAGCAGGGGCAAGTTTAGCCTGAGGCCCACGAGGTCGAGGTCCCACGACCGGGTAGAGGAAGAAGAGGGAAGAAAGAAAAAGAAAATAAAGAAAAAAAGTTCATAAAAATTAAGAAAAAATATTAAAAATTATTATGTCTCTGGATGGTTTCCACGTTAGCTCCGGCTTGCCAAAATTGGCCGAATGGATTGAATTAGCACAATTACAAAGTATTTAGGATTGAATGACAAAAAAAAGTTTAGGACCGAATTGTCACAATTGCAATAGGTTTATGACTTTTTTGGTAATTTACCCTAGAGTTATTCTTTTTCTTTCAAAAGAATGAATGATTTATCAAATTTTTGTATTCGAACTTGGTAGCCAAAAATCCAATATGCACATGAAATGATCTTTCCTTTTGGAGTAACGATGATTTATATGCAAAATGAACAGCTTACAAAAGTAAATGAATGCAAAGTATTTCACCACCTATGAAAATAGTTGGGCATAAATTGTTGTCAATAATAAAAACATTATCCGTTGACTAATTTTTTTAAGCTACATAACCGATCATCTTTTAGAAAAATACATTCAAAATCTGGAGTTTTTGCCAAACAAACGGGCCCTAAATACTAAAACCGATGTCCCATCTATTCACCACCGAATTTCTTGGAGGCTGGTGTCCACGTTTTAGAATGTGCAGTCTTTGGACAAAATATGATGAGGACGTACCATGGAGATACTTGTCATCTCTCCTCGCTGTGCCAATTCATGCACATCAACCGTCGCAATCCCATCCACGTGAAGCACCATCCCTCCCTCGCTCTCTCGTTTTCTCGGGTTGGACCACCGGGAATCGAGACACCGGTAGGCACACCGGATGCATGTAAATCCAATGCATTCCGTCTCTTAGATCAAGCCGGTCCTACACAAGATCCGGCTAATTCCAAGGTCGAGATCAAGTCAGTTCGGATATGCCCGGAACACCTAAGAACACCTAAGAGATTTTTCATTGGAAACCATCTATCTTTCGGACAAAATCGATGGATATTGTCTCCTGTTTCTATATGATTGAATAAGGATCTCTCTCTCTCTCTCTCTCTCTCTGAGATTAGTAATTCCAATCCAAAGGGGGGCGATAATTCAATGCCGGCGCGAGCCCCACCCCCCTAGTCCACAGTCATACCCAGAATCACTTAGGACCATAGGCCACCTGTATCGTTCCTTCTTACCGCTTGAGATATTTTGGAACGCGGGGTGAGCATTGGTCCCGATTCCCCTCGGAAATCGGTGGGAGCCGACTTGACCGGCTCGATTCCAGATCGGTTCTTTTGGTCTTCGTTGCAATTAGAAAATGAGTTTAGTTGTACAGTGAGCCAGGTGGTGTCCGAGTGAGATTTCGCACATCTCGATTGGTCCACCTTCCTGAGCAATCTTGAGGACGAATTCCTCCACACCCGTCTGGTGCATTTTGAATTCTACTACTGAAGTACTCGCAATGGGCTTGAACCCGAATCATACAAAGATGGGCAAAACGATTTTACATTTAGGCTAACACCTAAGTTTTTGTTTGATTTTCTGTTCATGTATATGAGTAATTTTCCGGATAATTCAAAGCTGAACGACTTGGCGTATGACCTGACCAATCAACGCAAAAAAACTTCAATACTCTATTTTTGTCGTTATATCCCAAACATCACACTCTATAAATATGATGGAGGTGCCTAGAATTGGCCTAAGCTTGATGTTCTACTCTAGTACCGGTTTGATAAACAAATTTCTAAGGGAAAAGAAGAAAAAAAAGAGAGCAATCCTAAACTTAATTTGTTTCTTAGAAAGATTCTTTCACCCGCTATTCTATCAAGATAGGTTGGTGTGCATTTACATGGAAACATCTGTTGAATGGATATCTTTTTTACCATTCGATCCACATATTTTTATTCATGGGGGCTTGATTTAGTTATTTAGGTATCTAGCTAAATACTTCACTATTTGAAATTGCAAAATGGGTGTTGTCTTTGGAGAGGATTTTGTCTTGAATTGATCGGTTCTAAATCTGAATAGTCTCGAAATTAGGTGGTTCCCTTCCGATTTTCAACTTTGGATACCTCAGACACACACACAACTTTTGTAACTATAGTCATCAATTGAAATTACGTGTTGCCTCATATTGAAAAACTGAAAATGGGAAATCAAATTACTAAATAAAGATTTTCAACATGAGAAATGATTAAGTGACCGTCCTTAATTTATCGTGAGATCAACAGTCTATTTTGGACCACAAAAACAACAAATAACAAATAATTAGTAATTATTATGGGGTCCACTCCTTCAAGAATTTGTGGCTCACAACATGTCATTCTTGCCACACTCACTCAAAAAATGTTATGCTAGCAAAATCCTTTCAATATCTACATACACATACATTTGTCTTATGAACACTAAATGCAATTAATTAGAATAACATTTTGTTTCACAAATAACAACTAAGGTTTTTTTTAAAGTATGAATTTAAGAAACCATATATTCAAATGCAAACCGAGATATACATATATAAATTCATACATAAGATAGTAATGTTACATAGCTGAAAGAAATACATTGAAGTATAATTTATGTATCATGATTCATAATTATTTGCTCGATCTTGTCGAGAGCTAGAGGTGGCCACGGTTCGGAACCGGCGGTTCCGATTCGTGGCCACCCCCGAACCATAACCGGCCCTTTAAGGGGCGGTCCCGATTCGAAACCCGTGGTTCCGGGCCGGTTCAGGTTTCGATTTTTCTATTTAATTTTTAAATAATAAATTATGAAATAAAAAAATAATAAATTATCAAATATAAATTATCATCAAATTGTACATTATAATCAAATTTGGGAGAGAAAAAAAGGGAGGGGGAAGGGGCTTGAACTTAATGAATTATTATTAAACGCATTTATATCTTCTTGGGGATAGAAGAATCAAAGTCCATGTAATTCTTTTACCTTTGATAATCCCAACTTACCTCATCGTCAATCGTCGCTACTCGTTCCAATAATCGTGGCTGTGGTATTTCCATCATCATCATCATCGAAAAATTTGGTTTCTGCGTTGCGATCTATCTCTTGTTGTTGAAATTGAGCCTTTGTCCGATCATTGAGATAAGCTTGAGCCTCCACCGAATCCGAATGTAATCTTGAACGTCGGTCATCCAAAATTAATTCTCCAGGACTAAATGCATGTTTAACTGCAACTATTGAATAAGGGGTTGCCAAAATCTATCTTGCGATGAGAGCGAGGGTTGGGAATTGAGTTGAATGCCTCTTCCACCACTCTAGAATTGGAAAATCTATACCTTCGGATTCACCAAACTCAAAAGAAATGGTTAAATAGGTCTCTATTTCAGAAATATTACGTGTTGCTTCCTTTTATCTTTTTTGCCTATTTATCAGCATTTTGTACCCTCTACTAATTCTACTACTCTCCCTGCTTTATACATCACTAGGTTGGGAAGATCCACTATCACCTAAATCATATGTACTACAAAATTCACTATACAATTCTCTTGGTGTGTCTTTAACCGCTGCTTATATAGTTCTAACATTTATTGTTTCATTCAAATATAAACATTCATAATAGCTATTTAGATAGTCATCTAACAATCTAATTTCATACGTGGATTGAAAACAAAAGTAACCAAATAAATAAGAGGAATTTCGATATAATAAAACAGCCATTTTGCTCGCACTGTTAAAATAGTCGGAGCAAATTGATCATCTTTTTCATATTCTTCGAAAACACCGACAGTATTAACACACTCTATTAAAAATAAATGCATAGTAGGATAATAAACACCAGATAAACTATAAGTTGCATTGTTAAAAAATTTTAAAAAATTTAATTTTTTTTTTTGCAAATATCTCAATCTTGTGGGAATAAATTAATTTCAAAAATATTATTTGAAATAAATGCACATAATAAATCTTTATAAGCAAAAGATTGATTAAGCAACTCGTAAGTAGAATTTCAATGAGTCGGAATGTCTTTTGAATTTTTTTTTTTTGGTGTTCTTCTATTTGCTTTACAAAATCTACCTCATTCTTTCATAATTTGGGGATGTTTTCATAAAAATTAAAAGTATCAAGAATTTGTAAATCATCTTGTACACATAAATTTAAAACATGGCAAACACATCTAATGTGAAAAAATTATCCACCAAAAGTGGGCTTATAAATCTTTTATAAATCAGGAATGGAAGCGGTATTTGCCGAGACATTATCAAAACCAACTGAAAAAATTTTATTAATCAAATTATATTATTTTAAAACTTGCCTAATTAGTCTATAAATATTATTGGGCGTATGCCTATAATCAAAAACTTGAAATGTAATAACTATTTTTTGAATGTTCCAATTGTCACCTATCCAATGATATGTGATGCCCATATAAGAATGAGTTTACCAATGATTACTCTAAATGTCGCTACCTATATGCACACGTCTATTGAAATTCGTAAAAAAAAATTTCAAATCCTTTTTTCCTTTTTTATAAAGCCCAAAAATATTCCATTTAAGAGTATTTCTCGGATCGGGTTTTACTTGCAGAGTACATGTAGTGTTTATAAAAAAATTGAAACAAAAATTTTCACCAACATTAAACCGTAAACGATCAATGGCAGTATATTGAGCTAATGTTTCTTTATAAAATTTTTTATTGTAAAGAAATAAAGGAGGAGTGTTAGGATTGGCGTACTCGACAATTTGTTGTTGGCTGGTGTTGATTCCCACTTGCGTTGCATGTTTTGACTTCAGATGTCATTTAAATGTTTCATAGCCACCTCAATCAGTAGAACTATATGATGTCCCACAATATTTACATTTTATCTGATTCTTGTTTTTCTCCTAAATATTCCTTCGTGAAGTGTTTCCATATGTCGGATGTATCCTCCCGTTCGGCTCCTCGTGTTGTCAACGTTTCTTCGACGCTAGTAGGAGAATGAAAAATTTCTTGCGTTGGGACGTGCTCGACGTTGGGAATAACGTTGATATTATTATCTTCGTCTACCCAACATGTAAATTCACGAGGATCATATTCAAAAGGATGATGATAATCGAATTCCCTCATCTGCATCGTGCTCTTTCACCTGTCACATAATCTACTTCCACTTGCTATTTTTTTTTAGAGAATTGAGCGAAAAGTGGATTCAGAAAATTGAGAAAATTGAGCGGATTAAGAGAATTGAGAGAATTTGTGAGAATTTGTGAGATAAAATGAAAGGAGAAAGGGGTATTTATAGAGATTTGGGATAGTTTAATAAATTAAAAAGGGGGGAATCCGTTGCAATGCAACGGTTGGCTCAAATCCCGGGGAAAGAGCCGTTCCCCCTTTTTTTTCTTAGGCCCCAACGGCTAAGTGGCCAGTTGGGAAATGGCCCGGAACTGTCCGTTCCGGGCCGGTTTTGAAATTGGACTAACCTTAACCAGCCCGTGAGGGCCGGGCCGATTCTGGTTTGGAACCGGTAGGCTCAATCAAGGGGCTAGTTTAGGTTCGTCAATGGCCGGTTCCAGGCCTAAACCGGTCAGTGGCCACCCTTATCGAGTGCTACCAGAATAAAGAGTCATTTCTTTTTTTTTTTTTGTCATAATACTTCTATTTAATTTAATCATAAGAAGTTTGAGAATGCACTCCATGGGTTTTGGGACATAGTCAAAAGACCCGAGGGTAAATAAACCAATTACTCAATAAACTATTTCTCTTTTAGGCTTTAGCAACCCAATCAGCCACCCTATTTGCTTCTTACTTATATGGGTCATCTTTAGCTGCGAGTAGGACCCACAAAGTAGATGGGTCGTTTCTTACTCCACACAGTTACATATGTAGAGATAGAGTGTAAATAGGATCTATTTCTACAATTGGCAACCGTGAAGAATAGGAAATATATCATTAGTAATAAGAGCGAGAGCCTTAGTGGATTGGACTTAAATATTATGCTACTGTTGCATATTATTTAGTCTATGAATAAAAAGATAAACAGAATCAATGCTGAAAATTTGTGTATTTTTTTTTTATGGGATCTAGTGTAGACCATATTCACTAACAATAGGCAATATAATTTCTGATAGGACAACTTTTATTTTATGGGATGTTTGGGGGTAACGTAGAATCCGGATATAAACGTAATGGTCCACACATTAAAACCCCGAGATTGGGTATAATTTGGCTATATCTAGATATTACACAACCAAAGGACAACTTTTATTTTACTAGATATTTGGGGTAACGTAGAATCTGGATATAACCGTAATGGTCCACACATTAAATCCCCGAGAATGAGTATAATTTGGTTATGTCTAGATATTCGACAACCAATGCAACCGCCGCTTCATCGCCGGTCACCACCTCCATCGTTAACATCTGCCGGCTACCATACGATGGCCAAAACCAAATAGTATATTGTCACCTTTGACCACCGCACGAGTTCCATCACTCGCGGCTGTTCGGGGTGGTGTTGCCCATCCGGAGCTTCTCGGTGATTGCCCTTCTCTCCACCTTTCACACCCTTTCTTTTCCTCTTCTTCATCTGAGCTTTTCTTTTCTCCCGTGGACTTCTTGCTTTCCCCATCACTCATCACCATCTCTTGAAACCTCATCTAGAGAGATAAATCTTCATCGCGGACTAGAGAAGCATAATTGGGGTCTAATGCCGGAGGCCAAGTTCCCGGTGGTGAAGCTCGGCTCATCTTCTAGCTCACTTGCACTAAAGCTTTCTATGAGCTCCATCTCATCACCAAGCATGTCCCTACTGTCGCCCCCTCATTGTCGACTCCAATGCCATTCCTTACTTGTTTGAGATCCTCTACTCTTTCTCTCCAGATTCCCGGGAGAACACCGCCGCCACGCTCCTCAACTTTCCCATCATCACCAAGGAGGCCAGGATGCCCACTCCCGGCCTCCTCAAAGCCCTTTCCCACATCCTTGTGTTGCGCAGAACAAGTAGTTTTACAATAAATAGACAGAATAAGGAAATAAATCGGATATCGGATGTACGTTGATTCGGTCGTACAGACCTACGTCCACGGGGAGAACAACAACGAATTTCACTATAGATCAAGCGACACACAGAGACTACAAACCACACTCGAGTCACTCAAACACTCTTAGTATTTTCAGCCCCAATTACATCTAATAACGCACACAATATTTAGCCCCCAATTCCTAGTGAAATAATCTCTCAATCTCGCCAAAAGAATTTAACAAATCTAACCTCAAGATTTAATTGGCTTTGACACTTGAATTCTTGATGTAATTTCACGAACAAAACTAACGAAGATAAATCCTTGCCAAGCACTTAGCGAACAACGCTTCTTCAAGACCTCGTTCAAGACGCGACTTCCAACTTCAATAGGAAATATGTGTGTATATATATATAACCTCCAAGTCCAATCGAATCAAATTTAATGTCCATGTTGACTTTTCCTCTGAATGTGACTTTCACAAGAGATAATGTTTGTATTATCCAATTACATTTAAAAGAATTTTTTCTCTAACTGACTTTCCTCTTATTGTTCTTTTTCATGGGCAAAATCCAACAAATCTCTGGACCCCGCCCTGTGAATATCGTAACCGACTTCAACATAGAATAACTTCCACTCTTGATCGAGACTTGGATAATACCAAAAGGAAATTTGATTTCTACGACAAGTGTCCATAAGTATTCAACTTTATCTTTAGTCGGGTTTAGTTTGCAAGTTCAAACTTGAGACATATTTTACGAATCTCTACCTTGGCTTGACGTTTGAGCGAAGTCACAATCACCGTGCTAATAATCTGAATGCCATCGCTACTCTCCCACAGCCCTAATAGGCTTAATCGCCACAGACATCATCCAAATCCAAGCCGCGCTTGGACTTCGTGGTAACCGTAGACCTCATTAGAATACCAACTACACATGCACCTTTAACTGCTCCACAAAGATTTTATGATACAAGCTCCTTAACCACGGATAAAGCAAAACCATCGATGCATCCATATCCGTTAGGAGACCGATTACGTACCTTGTTAATATCGTGAGTTACAGAATCTGTTGACTCCTTAGGCTCCACCTCGCTACAAGCACTATCTATGTCGATTACTACGCTAGTATCTGCTACCTCAAGAGTTTCTAATTGTAACTTCACTTCAAGATGAACACCGTCCGTATCCGTATTAACACCGCTATAGTGACTCCTAGCCAAAAGTACTGGAGACTCGACAAATGTAACGTCTCTATTAATAACATGTGAATTTAATTTCGGGCACCACAATCGATAATTGCGTTCACCTTGTGCATAACCTAGTAACATGCACTTTCTTGCCCTTCCATTGAGCTTACCATCACTAACTCGAACATAACATGAGCAACCAAATATTTTAAGAATAGAATAATCAGCAACGTTACCTGACCACTCTTCTTCGGGAGTTCGACATCTAATTACAGTCAATGGGGATCTATTCACCAGGTAGCTCGCCATACTAATCGTATCCGCTAGGAATCTCCTAGCCATACCAGCATTAGAGAGTATTTTATGGGCCGTCTCTAGTATTGTTCTACTCATTAATTCCGCAACATGTGGTTTATTAGTATTAATGCGGTGTCTCACCGTGCTTTCATTCATGCAGAATTCATTTAACAGCTTATAGCAAAACTCCATGCTTTTGTCAGTCCACATATGCTTGATCTTTTTATCGGTCTCCTTTTCGATTAAA
The DNA here is from genome assembly GCF_020921035.1 of Rhodamnia argentea. Classification (NCBI taxonomy): domain Eukaryota; kingdom Viridiplantae; phylum Streptophyta; class Magnoliopsida; order Myrtales; family Myrtaceae; genus Rhodamnia; species Rhodamnia argentea. The sequence continues at coordinate 30,118,036 of NC_063153.1, read as the reverse complement.
GCTCTCAACCGCCCGATCTTGACAATAACATCAAACTTGTGCTTACACACAAACACCCAAGTCTTTCTCGAGTAATCATCAACAACTATTATCATAAACCCGACAATCTTCCTAAAAGGAAACCGCGACAACCTACAAGCATCCAAGTGAAGTAATTATGCCATTTTTGTGGTTTTTCATACAATTGTACTAAACTACACTTCCACCGTTGATCTAAATCACAGTACCTACATACATTTAGTTTGTTAGCAATATAACCACACAATAAATTTCTTTCACTTAGAACCTTCAGGCTTCTTTCACTAATGTGCTCCAAACACATATGCCACAATGCAGACCCTTGAAGAGATGCATCCGATGTCTTCACAAATAATTCCATCACTGTTTCACCTTGAAGCTCATATAGGCTATTATCCTTGATTCTTTTCATTATGAGCAAGGCACCTCGAACGATTTTTCAGAATTCCACATTCCGTCGAATATTGACACCCAACTGAATCTAAGGCGCTCAAGGAAATCAGATTTTTCTTCAACTCTGGAACATGCCTCACTCTAGCCAATGTCCTTACAATACCGTCATGCATTCCGATTCTAACATTACCAACACCTATAATATTGAATTCAGCATTGTTCCCCAACCGCACTTTACTACTATCCATGCATTGATAAGTAATAAACCAGTTCTTGTTTGGTGTAGCATGAAACGAACAATCAGAATCCATAATCCTTCCGTCAAAAGACGGATCCTTAGTCACAGACAAGACAACATCAATATTATCCGAATTACCATCAGCTATAACTGCAACATTATTCGCAGATTCAATTCTAATTCCCTTGCCCTTTTCTTTTTTCAACTTAAGGCAATCCTTTCTAAGATGCCCTCTCTTACCACAGTTCCAACAGACAACACCACCAATCCTAGACCGGCTGCGTCTATTCATGTTCATACTACTTCTGCTAACACGAGTACTAGCTTTTCCTTTATTTCCGCCTCCTAAAGCGGTAGATACAGATTCACCATATTCTCTTCTACGGATGTTCTCACTCGGAATTAAATCTCAAATCCCATTAAATGTCAAACTTGTTGACCCGGAAGATTTACTAATAGCAAGAACAATAGTATTCCAATTATCAAGCAACGAGGATAGTAGAATCAAAACACATACTTCATCTTCAAAATCAATATCAACTGAACTCAATTGACTAACAATCACATTGAATTCATTGATATGATTAGCAACCGGTGCACCTTCTCTCACTTTTAAATTAAACAGACGTTGCATCAAATAGGCCTTGTTGATCGCAGAGGGCTTCTCGTACATATCCAATAGGGCTTTCATCAAACCCGTAATGATCTTCTCTTTGATGATATTAAACGCGACGTTACAAGCCAACGTCGCCCGAATAACACATATCGCCCATCTATCCAGCAATTCTCAATCGGCTTGCTTCATCTTCTTTGGTTTCTCCCCGGATAAGGGCAAGTGCAGCTTCATCCGATGTAGATAACCATCAATATGCATCTTCCAGAAATCAAAGTCCTTCCCCTCAAATATGTCGATTTTCACTTTAACTTATTCTATCGCCATCGATCCGCTTCAACGTCACCTAATGCCTAGCTCTGATACCAATTGTTGCGCGGAATAAGCGATCGAGCAATAAATAGACAGAACAAGAAAATAAACCGGACACTAGATGTACGTGGTTCGGTCGTAGAGATCTACGCCCACGAGGAGAGCATCAACGAATTCCACTATAGATCAAGCGATACACATAAATTAAAAACCACACTCGAGTCACTCAAACACTCTTAGTGTTTCCAACCCCAATTACATCCAATAATGCACATAATGTTTAGCCCTCAATTTCTAGCGAAATAATTTCTCAATCTCTTAAAAGAATTTCATAAATCTAATCTCAAGACTTAATCGGCTTCAACACTTGAATTCTTGATGTAATTTTGCGAACAAAACCAATGAAGATAAACCCTTGCCAAGCACTTGGTGAGCAGCACTTCTTCAAGACCTCGTTCAAGACGTGACTTCCAACTTCAACAGGAAACACGTATATATATAACCTCCAAGTCCAATCGAATCAAATTTAATGTCCATGTTGACTTTTCCTCCGAACGTGACTTTCACAAGAAGAGATAATATTTGTATTATCGAATTACATTTAAAAGATTTTTTTCTCTAACTGGCTTTCCTCTTCTTGTTCTTTTTCATGGTCAAAGTCCAACAAATCTTTAGACCCCACCCCGTGAATATCGCAACCGACTTCAACACGTAATAACCTCCGTTCTTGATCGAGACTTGGATAATACCAAAAAGAAAAATGATTTCTACAACAAGCCTCCATAAGTATTCAACTTTATCTTTAGTCCGGTTTAGTTCACAAGCTCAAACTCGAGACATATTTTAACACCTTGGCCACCATGGCTCTGCCTCCACCCCCAATGCTGCGCCCAGGTGTGGCGCAGTTCTCAGGGCGCGAAGAGAGCGTTGAGGCCGGCTGAAAGGTGTTGAGTCAGGGTTTTGGCGGACTTTTTGGACTTTGCAACAGTCTCAAATGTGTGATTTTCAATTCTATCCTAGATGCACCAAATATATGATAGAATCTTCCATAATTTGGAACTCTATCTTATCCTATCCCATCTCAATTTGTGTTTGGATGATGAAACGCAGCCTAAGTTGATATACACGCAGAAACATTTGTGCAACATTTTTCTAATAGAAGGAAAAGAAATGGGTCCGTACAGAAGTTTACCCTCGCTAAAGATTCTTATCGTCCATTATTTTCGGCAATTGCGACCTTGTGAATGTGGACTTCCTCAGCCGTACAAATATAGTGATGTTCTATATGGCTTGCCTCGCAGACATAGAACAGGTGCATCAGAAGTTGCTCTCATTATGAGCCAGTTGCTTTGGATAATATTGCAGTCGCAGAGCTAGTAACCACAACCTCTCTCTCAATCTCTCGAAGGTGACAAAGTTCCACAATTGTCAGCAGTTTTCTCGTTTTAGGGATAAAGGGTCTTCCTTTCTATTAATCCTCTTACTTGTTTAGAGATGCTCCGAATTATCGTCAGTCTTTGGTTCCCAACATTAATGTTTTCGGCACAAATAATTGACTATTAACACGGCAGCGAAACATGAGGGTTCTATGAAATTCTTCTGTGCCTGGCTTTAGGTCCATTTTCCTCGATTGTCCGTCGTGATTTTTTTGGTATGAGTCGGTTCTCACATGATAGAAACACAAGGGGATATACTCGAAAGGCCCTTTGTTTGACCACTCTTTCATTTGGAAGCTGTGCAGTCAAATTCGTCTGCTCGCCGAACCTCCAGGTAAGATTATCAGCTTTGGAAGAGTAAAATGAGTAATTTAACTGGGGTACCAACTCATAGTATCACTCACTATCTTGTGCTTGGTCAATATCATCTGTCCCTTTAGATTCATTGTTCTCTTTAAAATGTTAAGGGATGCTCTTTCTAAAGCATGTTAGTTCTTTAGACATGTATGTTGTGCAACATGCTAATCCTCTTACCAACAAAAACTTAAGTAGACGAAGTTGGAATCTACTGGTTAAATTTGCGCCATCAATTCTTGCAGGCCCCGACCCCAAATTGACACAAAAATGAGAAAAATTTTGTGGCAAATCCATTTGTTTCATCAAGGGTTTTCGAGTGCTTTTCATCTTCCTAGCGTTTGTAGTGCTGCAACAGTGCACTTATGCATTTCTCTCTCTTGCCTGTTGTCATAGGAAGACTGATCGATGACAGAAATTTATATACCTCTACCTCTTTTCTTTCAGCTTTGTTTGCCTCGCAAAAGAATCCGGATTTGATCATGTACCTTGTGCAGAAGACATTATACTAGACTAAAATTGCATGATGCAAAATGTCTGAACATTGTTACGCAAGATTACTTGTGGAATTGTGGTCATGAGATATGGCTATTCAGTGAAACTGCATATGATACACAATCATTTGCATAAGTATTTACATATTGAAAATTTCTTTATCCTAACATATTACTCTTTAATTATGCTGCTTAAGACAAGGCGTGTGCCGTTAGTCCAGATATCAATCCGATGAAAGTGCAGAAAAATTCATTTATCAAAGACAACAAGAATTTCTGCATTACACCAGAACACTAGGAAACTAAGAGAACACACGAATTGACAGGAGAGAGAGAGAGAGACTTTTGATGGCGAGCGGAGATCATGTGTCGCGAACGTGGAACATATTAGGGTTCTTGATGACGATGTCATACATGTGGATGGAGTTGAACTTGGAGAAGTCTCTAGGGAGAGAAATGAGATCGATGGAAGATTGCTTGTGGAACTGCAAGAGGTCAGGTTGTCCGCCGGAGTACTGCTCCCACCCAAGGCCCCTAAGGATCCGCTCGAGCGACGAGTAAGATGAGATGACCTCACCTGTCGGCAAGTGCACCAAGGCCTTCCTCTGCCCGGTGCTGCCATGCACGTCTGCCTGCGGGTTCTCGAGGCGGATCACGCCCTTCTTGAAAACCCAAACTCCCGACATTTTCTCAGAGCAACTCGAATGGGGAGGGTCTATCTGATGATAGGGGAAAAGGGTTATCAAGTTTTCTAGTTCTTGTTGAGTTTTGGTTGGGAGTGCAAGGGAGGTAGCCAGAAGGTTTTATATACTAGCAACGAGACCGATAGAAACAAAGGGAAAATTCAACACTCTGAGCAAGAAAGATGAATGATGTGCATGTTTTGGATTTTGGGTATAGGATCAAGATATTGTGGGCCTCAGATTGGGGTCCTAGTTTGGCTGGGGGCACAAGGGGATGACATGGTGATCTAGGTCGCAACCCTAAGCGACCAGAATCTCCCTCATGTTTGGGTGGGTACGAGCTTTCGATTTCGCTTTCCAGTGGGGGAATCTTTGGACAATTTGGTGGTGTTCTTTGCTAAAATAGGTTGTGGTAACACCCCCCACATACACATCACGAGATGTCCACGTGAAGGTCTGGGGGTCTGAGGTTTTCTCTTCGAAAGTGTTGGTGGGAGTGGCAACTGAAAGCGCCAAGTTGGGGGATTCACCTTTTTTTTTGCTGGTGTGACTCATCATTTGCTACAAAAGATGAAACCTTAAAGGTAGTATGAGCCTTCACTAGTCAAATCATATGAAAGCTTTGGGCTTTTGCGGCTCCCAGGCCTACTGGCTTCTCGCCCAGAAAAACCCCTCAAAAAAAGAAAAGAGAAAAAAGAGCTGTTGTACAGAACTTATAACTCAAAGACGACATTTTTTTTTGGGTCGAACTAAAAGAAGACATTAATTAGCTTAGCCTTAACTTATTATATTAACAAGGTTGATGACGGAATTCGAAACTTCGCCTACAGTATTGGCGAACTGGACTGAGCTCGCAAGTCGCAAAGAATAACGAATTTAGCACGTGATTGCGGGAAGATTTGTAGGACGAGAAGATTATCTGCAACAAAATAAGCAGCAAATACTTTTTATAGATCCAACAAAATCAAAACAAGGAAAAGAACAAAATCAGAGAGGAAAGGACCCGATGATTCAATAGAGAAGCTTTGAATCATGCACTGAGGCTGACTAGAAGGGACTCATATTGTCCTTGAATGCTTTCAGTTTCAACGTGTGGGAGCCAGCAAATTTTCCTGCTTTTTGTTCTTATCGGTTTAATTAATTGCAGCTTTGGAGAGTTAAACAAAATCATTGGTCATCTTGTTCCTAATTGTGAGTATGATGGGAGTTCCAAGTGACTGACGATTGCAATTTGCATCAGCTCTTAAAAAGATGTTATCTGCCAATCACCCACCAACCCTGCAAGCTTCTGATCACAAATTTTCCTTTATAATATCTGAGTCAATTTCAGAAATAATTGAACCGGAATGAAACGTTGTCAAAATTGGACCACGAGTGCTCTCTCTCTCTCTCTCTCTCTCTCTCGTTACAAGTCTGGAGAACAAATCCATATGCCCTAAGAAGTGCAGTGTTGCCCACATGGCATCACATGGGACATATGGTCCTCCACCTAGACAGACAAGGCCTTTTTTCCCATCAAGTCTTGTCCATACCATGATTAGTATTGCCTCTATCCTCCGATTGGCTACATTTACTTTGTCAAATTAGAGAGAGGAGAGAGAGAAAGAGCCTTTCCACTTGCGTTGCGGCTTCACAAAATGTCAAATTTTAAATTTTAGGTATAATCTCAATTCTATTATATATATTTTTATTTCATAAAAAATTCTTACTTTGGATCTAATCCCAATTCTATCACAATTTATTTTATCTCATAAAAAATCATAAACTTCTACTTGAGTCCGAAATTTGCTCTCGTTAACTCCATCCAAAATTTTTCGGGAGAAAACACCAAAAATACCAAATGTTATGTACATCGCTCACTTTAGTGTCAAAAATTTATGCCGGATCACTTAAGTGCCAAATCGGAGAAGAAACGATCACTTAAGTACTTCCGGAGTGATATTCCCGCCAAAATTAACATACGACATAAAATATATTTTGAATTTACAAAAATTTTAAAGTTAAATTTAAAAATAAGCTTCAAATTTTAACAAACAAAAGTTAAAAATTTAAAAAATTTAAAATTAAAAGGGGGAGATTACAAAAAATTAAAGAAATTTTTAAAAAATTAAAAAATTAAAAATAAAATTAAAAAGTTGAAAAGCATTTTAAAAATTTTTAAACAAAACAATGAAAAATAAAACAATTTCTCGCCCCTTGGTTCTTCTCCACCTCCCCCCCTTTTTAAAATTTTTTTTTTAGCTTTTTTATGTTAAATTTTTAAACCTATTTTAAATTTAATTTAAATAAAATTTATTTAAAATTTTATTTTTTAACAAACTTTTAAATCTATTTTTAATTTTTTAAAATTTGTATTGTTTTTGAATTTTTAACTTATTTATTTTTTAATCTAAGTAAGCTTGTATTTTTTTTTATTATGTTTTTTCAACTTTTAGTTTTTTTAATTGCTATCTGGACCTCCGACGAGCAACGTTAGCTTCAAATATTAGTAAAAAAAGTCACGTTGGATTTTCGGTCAAGCATATCTGAGTTAGGAGTTAGCACTTACGTGATTGTTTTTAAAAAATTTTGGCACTTAAGTGTTCCTAGCAAAACTTTTGGAACTAAGTGAGCACCATGCACAACTTTAGGCACTCGTGTTGTTCTTCTCCCAAATTTCTCTTGACAACCAAGAGATGGAAAACTCCGGAGTGTGAGCTGTTCGAGCTTTCCGGGCCGAGTGTCTCGAGTGCGAGCTCTACGATAGCTAGAGGTGAAAGACTCATGAACCCGAGATATTGATGATCAAGTGCAAAATTAAAGATCTATGAGCAAGATGGAAAGAAGACTATCTTTAGAGATAGAGCAAGTAAAGAAAGCCAACCGTAATTACTATAGCTTTTATCTAAATTTCAGATCTAATAAGATGTCATTTAAACAAACATAGAAATTCAACTCTAAAAGATGTCTTAGTGGATATGAAATTTGAGAAAAAACTAGAGCAATGATGTGGAAATGCCAAATCACTAGGGGCGATTTTGTACGGAGGGTCATTCGAGGCGGATATAGGACTCAAGTAAAAGTTGGTGACTTTTTCGAGACAAAAAAGGTTGAGGCTATTGTTGAGTGGGGATTACGATATCTATTTTGATTATGCATACCTAATCTAATTTCATTTGATTTTCTTAGATAGTTCTCTAATAAAGCTTATAAATAGGCTTCATGTACTCTTTTTTTACGTACATCTACAAAAAAAATTTCAATTCAAATTTTTCACATTATTCTCAACGTGGTATCAAGGCCAATTTTATTGATGCAACACTAGTGCACCAGAGGCACCCCATGCACCCTTTTTACTCCACAGCAAAATAAATCCATCACTGCCACTCAGCAGTGCTCATACGAGTGATTCATTTTGGCTGAGTAAGCGGCATGGTGGTCATGTTACGACATTCGTGATGTGTAGCCAAGTCGAGCTTTTCTTTTCCACAGAGGTATTTTCGACGCTCCGAAGACACATCTTTGCCCAGTAATCTTCGCTCAACATTGTCCGGCTTATTCCGCTTGTTGTAGCCACGTCAGCCGTATTGGATGTGTTTGTTAAGTTACTATCTCGATAACAAAGTTAACCGCAAAGGACATATGTTGTTCGGTTTAAAGGCCTCCGATTCTTGATTTTTAACTTTTCATTTCAAGAAGCTAATACTACCACCAGACTTATTGCCCCCGGATGAGCCGGATCCGGCTTAGTCACCCCGATTTTGAGGGAGGATGTTAGAGATATTTTAGATATCTTTTAGAGATATCTAGGACAACTTCTTTGATTTTTATATTTATTTTAATCTTGGATATTTGATTGATATCCTCATATAGTTCTCGGTAGAAGGGTATTACAAGTGTCCGGCATTCACTTTAGTGTCAAAATTCTTTGCTAGCTCACTTAAGTGTCCAATCGGAGAAAAAACGATCACTTAAGTGCCAACGACGAGAGATTCCGGCTAAAATATATATGTGACATTTACATTTAAAATAATTGAGTGCCACATCATTTATAATTAAGAAATAATTCCATGTGGACTCCATGTGACTATTTAAAAAAAAAATCAGTCCACTTTGAAATTTCATTAAAAAAATTCACTTTTAAACATAAAAATAAGCTAAAAAAAATTAAAACAAGAAAAAAAAATGAAATCGAAGACTGGTAGCAGTGAAGGCTATGGCTATCGCCACCGCCCCTTTGTTGACAATGGTGCCGCAATGGGCGGGGGTTGGACAGCCAGGGTTGGTCAGCGGGGGTCGCAGCCCTCACCTAGATTTGGGCCGAGGGCTGCCGGCAATCCTGCGCCTCGCGATGAAGAAGCAAGGGGGAGGAGAGTACATGTGAAGTGATTCGAGATAGTGTGCATGAGTGTGGTTGCCTATTTCTCTGTGTTGTGTTGCCCTTCTTCTTCTTCTCCTTCGTCATTTTTGACCCTTCCATGTGGGTTTTTCTCGAATTTTTTTAGCAGGGTTTATGGGGATTTTGCAGGTTCTTGTCTAGATCTGGCCGACGGTCGCAGGTCTGGTCGAGGGCCACAGGCGATCCCATGCCTTGTGATGAAGAAGTAGCGAGGAGGAGGAGAGTCCTTGTGAAGTGGTTCGAGGTAATGTGCCCAAAGATGTTGACATCCACAAACAAGCGTGGTTGCCTACTTCTTTGTGTTGTGTTCCCCTTCTTATTCTTCATCGTTTTTGCCCCCTTCAACTTTTTTTAGCAGACCTTGTGGGGATTCTGCAGGCCCTCGCCTGCGGTAGGCGAGGGTTTTCAGCCATTGGCCGGCACTCGGCATCCCCCGCCGACCAGTTCCCACTTATTGCCGGTCGGTGATGGTAGGACAGTGGCTGTGAGGGCTGTGCTAGCTCTTGCATCTCACTTCTTCACTTCTTTTTTTCTTAGTTTAATTTTTTGAGCTATTTTTTTTATTGCTGTCTGGAATCCTCCGGCAAGCTACGTAGGATTAGATTATTAATAAAAAAATACCACGTAAGATTTTTCAGAAAGCTCACTGGAGTTGGCATTCAAATTATCATTTTTCAAAAAAATTGGCGCTTAAATGTTCGAAAAAAAATTGACACCAAAGTAAGCATCGTACACAAAAAATTTGGCACTTCAGTTGTCCTTCTACCGATATTTCTCTAATAAAGCGTATAAATTGGCTCCATGTACTCTTTTCTAGATACATATACTAAAAAATTCTCCATTTCACTTTTGCATATTATTCTCAACTTGATATCAAAGCTACTTTTCTTGAGACAACCCTAGTGTACTAGGTGTGAAGTGCACCCCATGCACTACGTAGCAAAATAAATTCACCATCACCACTAGACAGTGTTCATATGAGTACTTCATTTTGTTTGAGGTGGTTGTGTTATGACATCAGCGAAACATTGCCAAGTCGAGCCTTTTTTTTTCCAAAGGAGGTATTTTTCGACACAGCGAGTCACGCCAGTCATGTTGGGCGCGTTTGTTAAGTTACTGTCCTAACAGCATAGTCGACAATAAAGGACACATGATGTTCGGCTCAAATGCTTCAAATTCTTGACTTTTCACTTTTCATTTCGAGAAGTCGACACCACCATTATACTCGCATCCTCGGATGAGCCAGATTTGTAGATGATGCCTCACGCACCGCCTTGCTGGGTATCCATCAAGCCTAATGCCACGTAGCATGTTGGAGCATTGTATGACATTGATTAAAACTCAAGTTGGCTTAGTTGCCATGAGTTTGAGGGAGGGTGTTAAAAATATTTTAGATATCTTCTAGAGATATTTTGAATAATTTTTTTGATTTTCTCCGTATATTATGATTACGCATATCTAATTTGATTTTTTTTATTCCCTTAGGTAGTTCTCTATAGAGCCTATAAATAGGTTCCATGCATTTTTTTTCGAGATTCATCTATAGAAAATTCTCCAATTCACTTTTTTTCATTGTTCTCAGCTACTATGATAGTTAAGAATAATGCCGAAAAGTGAATTGGAGAATTTTCACGAGGCACATACTTTTTCCACTCCTATATGGCTTTGACACTCATTTTTTTTTTTTTTTTTGTATTTTGACCATCCTATTTTTTGTGTGGCCATCACTTTTGGTACAACTTAATATGCTTCCTTTTGTTCTTTTTCCCCTTATGAGTCCCCGTTTCCTCCTCCTCTTCTTCCTCCTTTCCACACCTCCCGTCTCTCTGTTCTCTTCTTCGCAGGTGGGCATTCCCTCTATATGGCTCCCACTCCTTCTTCAAGAAATCTCAACGTCCTCTATTTATTATTTAAGATACAAATCTAGTCGTACTCCACACTTTCCACACTTTCACCGACACCGGCATTGGGCTCACTAGTGACCTCCCCAACGATCCCCTTTTCTCCACATGTAGGCTCTTTTTGCACCATGAAAGGTAATATTAAGAAGCATCGCTTCTCTCTCTTCTCGTTTTTGTATTTTTCTCTCATCTTCTCGCACACGTTGGATTGCAAAATGAAAAAGTATTTAAGGATGTCGTGACGAAGACAGATCTGGTTGACCTTTTTTTCTGCAAAATTACTTGGGCCGTCATGCTTAAGAAAAAAGAACTTGAATAAGACAATGGCAAGTACGACCCTGGCACGATGAGACGTCCCATGTATCTGGCAATGGACCCAATTTAATTCTTTTAATATAAAAGAGGGAAAAATTCTTAAAATACCAACGGAGACTATATATGGGAACGCCCAACTCATCTTTTGTGACATCTCAGGTCGTCACTTTCTAGCTAAGCGGCTTTATTAATCTATTATTACATATAATGCAGTGCATGCGAAAGGCAAGACTAAACATCCAATAGTCCATAACCAGCAACCAAGCACAACACGTGCCACAAACACAATCATCCAGCATAATATAAACATCTGACTTCATAAATAGATAACCAATTATATTTACGTTGTCCATTTCAAAAGAAAACAGCTGGGAGGACAACAAAAAGGTAACTACTCCCGATCCATAACCATCGTCATCTACCGATGCTACTACCACCACTATCAACACTCACGGCCTTCAACAAAAGGAACTACCATGTCATCACCCCCAAAACCTGCCTGCACACCCTACTCCTCCATCATCCATCTCCATTACTGATCTGAAAACAGTTCAACAAGTAAGGGTGAGCTAATGAAAAAAAAATCCAATCTCGATCTCCGAAAGCGTTTTCCTTCCCCCGCCGCATCCCCTTAGCAAATGGAAATCTAACTTAACTGCTAAACTAACTATCAATCACATGATCAAGTACGATACCACAAACAGGATATAAGACCAGATAATTACCCTCCTAACATGCCACCTAACTTCTACATGATCCGTGAATCACATGCTTATGAACATACGTATGCTTTCTGTTCTATCATTGGACTCCAATGCATGTAATGCAAATCTGCACCCCATATGAATTGCACACGATTAGTTTCATTATTATCACAGTAGGGAACGCATCCCTGGGGAACGCATTCTCTAAATATCCGACAAAGAAGCGCATCCTTTGGTCACTTCCAGGAATGCATCCCAGACTTCTGCAGAATGCATCTACAGGCATTCCCCTACTCCGGGGCTCCTGATGAACGCATCATCAGGCACCATACAAAGAAACGCATCCTTTGGCTTCCCGATTTCCCTTCGGCTCTCACGGGGTATCGTCAGAACGCGTCCGACGGAACACATCAGAACGCATCCGATGTACTGCTACTAGAACGCATCTGAATAGCTTATGTCATTCTCATTCATGCACACTCATTTATTCATTTAATCTTTCAATGCAATCCTGCCAATTCACTTGGCCCGCGCATGAACCACAATAATCAAATCATTTCAAGCCTCACATCAATAATCCGACGACACCAGATTATCAATTATCAAACAATATTGACATGCAAAGACCGACCATCAAACACCTACATATACCGTTCTCGACCGCCGACTCCACAGGCTCAAGACCCACATCAAGCTAAATCCAAACGATTTCGAGTCGCCTATCCAAGAACACTAGATGATAATTCGACGACGAGACTAGACATGCAAACCAGAAGAACCTCACGTACAAGCCTACTAGACATGATCGAAGATCACCTCCAAACCAACTTCAATTCACATCGATTCGACGACAGATCGGATGATCAGGTCATAAATCCCGACTACCCAGAGTCACACGACCATAACTCAACCAACAGAACCAACATGCCAGACCGTTTGCCTAGCCATGCAAGCTCAAGTCAATTTCGGTACATTCCAAGCAAATTGGTGGTGCTGCGCCCAATCAATCGTCATATAGACAAATTAGACGGAAAGTTAGATACTTTACTTGCCTCAGGTCCTATGCTTGAGAAAACGAAGTCGATTCATCGCTGAACGGAGCTCGGGTCGCCCCTTGGTCGCACGGCACCGAGAGAGAGGGGGCGGCTAACAGGTTTTCGAGCAGTGGAGGAGAGGGAGCTGAGGCCGAGGTCGTTGGGGCTGTCGTTGCTGTTACCGTCAAGGGAAGCTCAGGCGAGAAAGAGAGAAGCACGACGTCGGTCGGGTGGACGAGAGAGCACGGTCGAGAGAAGGGGAAGAGAGGAAATGAGAGAGCTTCTTGGGGAGAAGGAAGTGGGGGGTTTTTATAGGGGCATTGGTGGGTTGGAGTAGACATGACCAAATGGGCGCGGAACCGGCCCTCAAGGGCCGGTTCCGGTTTCTAAATTGTCGGAACCAGCCCGGAACATCCGGTTCCGAGCCAGTTCTAACCCATTTTAAAAAAGGGGGGGAGGCACGGGGAAAGAGCTGTTGGGCTTGGGAACCGGCAGTTCCGAACCGGAACCGGAACCGGCCCTCAACCGGCCCCTTCAAGGGCCGGTTCCGAGTGGACGAGAGAGCACGGTCGAGAGAAGGGGAAGAGAGGAAATGAGAGAGCTTCTTGGGGAGAAGGAAGTGGGGGGTTTTTATAGGGGCATTGGTGGGTTGGAGTAGACATGGCCAAATGGGCCCGGAACCGCTAGTTCCGAGCTGGTTCCAACTTGTTTTAAAAAAAGAAAAAAAAAGAAAAGGGGAGGCACGGGGGAAAGAGCCGTTGGGCTCGGGAACCGGAACCGGAATTGGAACTGGCACGGAACCGGAACCGGCGGTTCGGCCGAACCGGCCACCTCTAGGTTGGAGGTTTCTTGAAGCAATTTCGTGCAAACCGATTCTAAAAGTTTCAAACCAATATACCGATCACTCATCGGTCCATCATTCTAATAATATCTCATCCGTTAATCAAAATGGCTAAACTATCCTCAATCGTTTTACGTAAACTAGCTCGAGATTAATTATATGTGCTAGGGACCATTGCCTTTCCGTTCGATAAATGTCACACCCATCACCTTTGGATCCAATAACCACCGCGCCAATGATTAAACTTCAAAAATAAAACTTCCGACAATCATTACCAAAATTAACGTCTCCGCTCATTAATTTACTAAGGTGGAAATTGAGGTCATCACATCTTCATCTTCCCCATTCGCAAGACGTTGGACACACAGCTCATTGAGCTCCACATAGCAAAGCTCCAGCATGAATCCAAATAGAGTCACATCACAAAATCCAAGGAACACAGTGGATCATACGAGCGGAACAATTGAAGTTGAAATCGAAAGGTTGCACTTTGCTAGCAAATGCATTGTTTCGAAAAATGCCGTCACAGTTGAAAGTCTAGGTTGAGAAATTACTCTGATCTTTATATATTTTGATTGATTTCATTCCGATTCAAGGCAGCAACGGTGACGGCTTGACTCGGCCCGAAGGTTCCACATTGTGTTCGGTTTACTCAAGCTGCTGATAATCACCCATTTTCATTCACTTTACATCTTCTACCAACTCATTTACCTAATATCATTGATTGAGGTGACTTGAACCACAAGCCTGAATCGGATCTACTAGTACTTGTAGAGAGAAGCGGTGCTTCTCAATGTTACCTTCCATGGTGCAAGAAGAGCCTGCGTGCAGAAAAAAAGGGCTATGGGGAGGTCGTTGGTGAGCCCAATGTCGGTGCCGGCGAAAATGTGGAGGAGGACGCAAATGGCAACGTAAATAATAAATAGAGGACGAAGGGGTTTCTGGAAGGAGTGGGAAATGTATAGAGGAAATGCCCTACGAGAGAGAGAAGAGAGAGACGAGAGTCGTGGAAAGGAAGAAGGAGAGGGAAAGTGGGACCCTGATTGTGTCATAGTGTGATAAAAAATAAACCCTAATTACTAACTATAGATAGTGATAAGAAGGGGTTGAACTGCAGGGAAAATAAGGATCAATTTTTTATTATTATTTAAAATTAAGTAATTTATTTAAATGCTAAAATTTAGTTCACGTAATTAAAATAAGGTCCAAACAGTTATGAGAAAACTATCACCTTAAGTTTCGAATCCACGATACCTTCTGTTATGCCCCGATTCTTGGGTACGCAATATCCCTACCAATACACCTCAGGTCAATTAAAGATGACATTACATGCATGTCATCGATCCATACATTTTTATCTTCTCATTAGGCACATGCAGAAATGATTAACTCCCGAACAACAAACTATTAAGTAGGGGTAGGCAAGCAGGACACACATCAATCGACAACAATAAAAGTCGATTTCATTTATGGCTATTCATTAACCCTAGAAAGTATATTTATACACCTAGGCCCCACTTCAGGGCTACTTCCCACCACCCTCAGAATACCAGGTCGGGGTTCACATTACTCCCCAAACTACTCCAAGAAGATTCACGTCCACTTTTAGTTCTCCATAGCTAAGGGCCCGAAAAAAGGGTTAATAATAACGGGGTGGAATATAAATTTCAGTGAGTCAACGCCTAAGGCCGGATAGGGCGTTGATTTGCTTAGGGCAGCCTAACATACATCAATAGTCGATAATAGATCAATAGTAGGTGGTTTGCGCCACGCTTTACCTATCACAAGAATAAGCACATCCTAGCAATATATCCACAATCACATATAAGCTTACCACGCCTTGGTCATGCGTAATGCAATGCTCGATACGACTCAACAATCATTCCAACCAAGACATACAACCGTAACACCCAAACAGCTTACATGCACAGAGACCTACACATGCTCTCGTTATTAATGGCCATTCGGCCTAGCATACTAGGCAATTGGTGCATAGTATACTAGGCAGTTGGTGCTCTTTTAGCGAGACCAAGCACTTTTCAATTCCTTCAACAACGGCAATTGCTAGACCGTGTGGTTCCAATCGGCATGGCACAAAGTAGCAAGCATTCCTATAAGGAGCGTTGGTCCATCACAAGCGGCGACCGACATCCGAACAAGCCGACGTTATGGATTGGCGTGCATCCGACAAGTCGTGTGATTCCGATCGGCACGGCACGAACTTGTCAGGAAACCATTTTATAACCACACGAGCACACCCGAAAACCAATCAATTCTTATCTATTTGCATTTAGTAAAAAACTCACATGGTCGTGCTCAAAGACTTGGCTCTAGGCTATTTTCGTGCTCAAATATCCAACGGACTTTGTGTCCGATATAGGGTGATCGTACCTTTTATACATACATACATACATACATACATACATACATAACACTCGGCAATTCACTCAACAACACCTAATAGCCACTCGATAGTAATAACTAATTAATTAATAATTAACCATCCCGATTGCAATTATTTAATCCGATTACACATGGTCGAGCCCACATTACCCAATCGGTCGGATAATCCATCGTCCACTCGGCTTTAGCCAATCACTTGCTCGCGATCAAATAATTGCACTTAGTTAATCAATCCATTCTAATCACCAATTAGCCACAGTCTACCTAGCTATCCCGACTACCTAATTAATTGTGGCCATTTAACCTAATTCGAGTCCCTAACTAAATTCGACCGCAATTATCTATCTAAACCATAATTAACTCTAATTAAATAATTATAAAACGCAATTAATGGTCTAACCAAGGGTTAGGGGTTAACTTACTAACTAATAGACGTTCCGTGACGACTCGGGTGCCGCAAAGACAACGGCGGGTTCTCCGCTACGGCACAGATTGACATGGGTCCACGGCGGCCAATGGTTTTGGGTGGAGTCCATGGGCTCAGATCATGGTGTACGACCTCGGATCGGGTTCACGGGTAAAGGGTATCGGTTGTGGGTTCCTCGGTGGCCGACGGGTCCACGGGGCTCATGGGCCGGTAAGGGTAGCAGCAGCACAATGAGCTCGGCTGCTCGCCATGGGCGGTGGACAGGTGGGTGAAAGTTGCGAGGCGTCGCATGAAGGCGACAGCTTGAGGCTGGTGGGGACGCGGGCTGGTGGTGGTGCGATGGGAGAGTGGGAAATAAGAGGAATGGGGGCTTAGAACTTGAGGTTCTCGATTTTTGCGGGTGGTGGTGGCCTGCTTGAGGTAACCGGCGGGGCCGGACAACGATAGGCGGAGACGGCCGGGGGCGGCGAGACGTCGGAGGTGGCGAGGGTGATCGGGGGTGGTGAGGGGAGATCGAGAGGGAGGGACGGAGGTCAAAGGGTTCGAGGCTCCGCGGGAGACAAAGGATGGTGGGGCTGGCGGTGAGGGGAGCGCGGCGATCGGGGGTGACTAGTGGAGGGACGGCGCTAAACAACCAAGGGAGGAGGAGGAAGAGGGTGAAAAGGGGGGTGCCGAATGGGGGAGAGAGAGAGAGAGAGAGAGAGAGAGAGAGAGAGAGAGAGAGAGAGAGAGAGAGAAGGTGATGGTGATGGGTGGGTGGCTGATAGGATTGAGGGGCCCACCACTAGTCAACTCAACTTTGAAATTTGTCCTTTAGTGCAAATATCAAGGGACAATTTGGTTATTTAGCTCGTGGGGTAAATTAATCTACCGATACTAAAAACTGGGGGTAAATTTAGTAATCTCGCAACTAGAGTTCGATCGGGGCTTGGGGTCTCGAGACTACGACTCAACGATTCAACTTTTCTAGCTTGACTTTCTCTGACCAATGTCTCAGGACAATCCAATTATTATCTCTTGAATCCTTAAAAATCTAGATTTATCTACCAAGATGGAATTCATGACTTAAATTCATCGAATCTTATTATCATATAGACGTCGAAATTCCAAGACGACACACCTTCTTATTTGATTAACCTCTTTGTCCGCACTATCAAACCTAACAAAGCTACAAGCTTGCTATAGTCATGAAGATAATCTACAACCTATCCTAGTTATAACCTATCTTGTCGATTACTATTGTCACGACCCAAACCCCGTGAGCTCGAAAACATCCCCTCCGGTCACGCTTATGTACGCTTTTCCGAAATCTAAAAGCCAATAAAACCAAAACATGCGGAAGCAGAAACAAATCCCCGTATAGAAACCAACAACAATACAATAACTTGGGATGGCAAAAACAAATTTATATACATATACACATGTTCTATACAACTTTCCAAACCTAAGACGTTGGAGGCCACTGTACAAGCCTGTGACCACCGCAACAAAAAGATTACATGGTCGAAGCCTACTATACTTCCAAAAGAAAACACTCAGCAAAAGTCAAGAGGCCAACTTCCCTAGGCCTCGTTCCCACTATCCGCTACTATATCATCTACAACTGCCAACTCATCCTCGTCAACTTCAGGTGGTTGTTCCACATCAGATGACTCTACAACTTCCCCATCCTCTCCCGGCACCATGACCTTTGGGTTGGGTTCCAAGCCTTCGGGACCAGCATCGGGGTGCACCACTACGCCGTCCGGAGGTGCAGCACTAGTGGGGTCCCATTCCCCAATTCTTTCGTAGGGAATATCAAAACCTCTCAGCGGACCCACCGACATAACCCCGTGGTGGTACGTCCACGCCACGTATGTGTGGGGCTTCCAATAAAGTTCTCCCTCGTCAACCTAGATAGTTGTCGCGTGCCTATAATATACTTGATCTTCCCCAACCGGATACTCCGTTACTAACGTATCCATATCCTGGGGAATCCCGAATCTCCGGGGCGGATCATTCATGGTCGAGGCGGAGGGTCCGAAAAAGAGAGCCCACAACGGGGTGAGAATAAATCTCAGCAAGAAAGTCCCTAATCCTAGGTTAGGGCGCTAATGCCTCCGGACACGTCCTAGGTGAGCAATTCTCAATAATTCTTCCTTCAATCAATAATTCAACAAATAAATTTCAGAATACTTCATCCTTTCTCCCAAAATTGCCACACATTTATAAAAATTTCACGTTACTCCCATATCGGCGTTCAACGCCTCAAGCTATAATAAAATTATTCCACATTGCTCCAAAGCCCGCGTTCGACGCCTCAAGCTATAATAAAAATATTCCATGTTACTCCAATGTCCGTGTTTAACGCATCAGGCTATCATATAAATGGACAAACCCGCGTAATAACGCCTCAGGCCATTATATAGTCCGGACCCGTGTAATAATGCCTCGAGTCACTATAACCCGCGTAATAACGCCTCGGGTTAATATCCCGCATTTAACGCCTCAAGATAAAATAATACACAGAACCCCTCGTTTAATGCCTCGGGGTAAAATATGATCTTATAAATACGAACCCCGCATCATAACACTTTAGGGTAAAATTTCGCACTTCCTCTCAATTATTCCACATAAAGACCATATAATAACAATAATTCCTCGATCACTCGTCCAATACCACACGATCGCATAAAACCTTCCAATCTATCAATCTTCACCACGTGATCTTGCTAAACTTCCCGATTAGCGGATCGAGACCACACGATCTCACAAATTTTCTCTAATAAAAGATCGGGACCACACGATCTTTCTAATTTTCCTCAATCGCTCAATCGAGATCACTCGATTTAATTATACTGAATAAATACTCGATCGGGACCATGTGATTTGCTCACGTTGAATAAATAATAAATCGGGACCACCCGATTAAATCACACTCAAGCCGTCGGCCAATCGGGCCACACGATTAATTTATGCTACCACAAAAATTAATCTACGCCACACGATATTAATTATGCTAACGTAGCAATTAATAATCACCATACAATCAAAATTATACTAATGTACAATTAATACGTACCATACCGTTAAATTATACTAACGTGTCAATTAATCGGGACCGTACAATTAAAATACTATAACGTGCATTTAATTTTCACGACACGATTAATCTACATAAAGCAGAATTCAATCGTAGCCACACGATAAATCTTCCTAAGCAAGATTCAATATAGGCCATTCAATTAAAACATGATAAAGCTAGATTTAATCCTAGCCCTCCAATCTCAATCATGCATTACTATTCACTTCAAGAACACATTTTCTCTCTCCTCCCTCAATTTCGGCCAAGCTTGTTCCAAGCACAAATCCAACAAATTTTTCACCAAATCTACTCAATCCAAGTTCCATTAGCAACCTAGATACTTAATCCAAGATTAGAAACCAACTTATCCAAAATCTAGCAAATTTTTCCGGTGAAAAGTCGAGAGAAAATTTGACCTCGAACGGCGGCTCCGGCGATTCCTCTCTGTCGGCTATAGCCCACGTTACTCCGGCGGTTCCGGGCGGTTCACGGTGGTGGTTAAGCTCCAGCGGTTCAAGGTGAGGTCGGTGGTGGCTTGAAGAAAATCCGGCGGTGGTGGTGGTGGTGATGAAGAATTCGTCCAAGAGAGAGAGTGTGAGGTAGAGAGAGAAAGCTTCAAGAAATTATGAAGAAGATAATAAAAATCATCAATATAATAGGTTAGGATAATTCTTGGAATAGATATTTTGGGGTCTTGAAAGTCAAGAAGGGTAAATTGGTAATTCCACCAACCAAGACTAGTCCAAATTTTCGACCACTAGGTGTATTGACAGAAATGCCCTTGAGCCAAAGTGGAAAATTAGATATTTTCCAAGAGTAAATGGGTCTTTTCCCATTTCCAATCCAAATTTTATTTTCCTGAACCCTTTGGGGTGAACCACGAAGTAATCGTACTCCGGATGAGGAAACGTCCAAAATTTAATTATTGGAACCCATGAAGGTCCGACGTCAAATTTCGAAGTCCGATTCGCGATTAATTTCAATCAATTGAAATTTCAGCATATCTCAAACTAACAGGCGGCGTTTAGGAGTTACGCGTATTGACCCGTGATTAATACCATGTTTAAGAATTTCTTGAGCCATGGCGATTTTGGCTGTCATTCAATTGCGAGGGTCAATCACTAGTCCCGATGGACACGATCGTTAGAAAATAATTTAGGGACGTTCGGAACTCATACGAGGTCAAACGGAATCACCCGTGATCCATGCGTAGGGTATTATCCAAATCGTTCCTTAACCATTCTAGGATCGACCTATATTGGTCCAAAATATCCCCTCGACAATTTTCATAGCCAAAGAGTCAGTCCAAGATCAAGTTCTTAGGTCCACGTACTTAATTTTTCTAGCTAGACATTCCCATTTGGTCACTCTGCTCAAAATGGACCATTTACGGGTGAGATTCGACTGAAATACATCAATAAGACCTTTCATTTATTCAAAGCTTCGAAAGCGAGTCAGAATACAGGATGTCACAGCTATCGTCTTCCGCTTTCCAAGCTTAGCACGCTTAGTTCGATCAGATATAGATTATCATCGGCCTTGATCATAAATTTAGAATCACAGACAACAAAATCATAAACTTGATTTCATAATAAAATTCTTGAATGAAACAGATGAAGACGTAGTCTTTCCCAAACAATCAAGTGCGATACGAAAAACTAAATAAAAAGTTTAGAATTCAACCAAGAAGTATCGTTTCATCTACACCCAAAGACGAAAAAATAAATTTAGCTACCTGTGGAGGTGAATGACGAAGAAGAAATTGGAGAAGAATCCATGGCCGAAGTGAATTTTCTGCACTTTGCTTCCTGCCTCCTTCTTTGTCTCGTTGGTCGTCACCTAAAATCCCCAGTAGTCTCCTCTTTTATCGTTAGGGATCTCCCGTGATTGTGTTTGATATCTGCTATCAATCAAGAGCTCAACCAGCTAAAGATAATATTTTGCAAAATTCATTAAGGCTATTGGATTTTAGGAAATATCAGGTTTAACCAAATCTTTGCAACTAGAGAATATTCCAAATTCAGTCTCTCATAAAACTCCTCCGATAATCAAAATATTAGCCAAATGAACTAATTTATTTATTAATATTTATTTGAAACTCATAAATTAGATACACTTTTTAGGCATAAATATGGACCGATCAGACCCATAAGGGGAAAAAGAAGAAACGAAATAAAAGATTTCGACAAAACAAAACAAAAATAAAAAAGAAAGCATATCAATTTGTACAAAAAATGGTGGGCCACTCAAAGGATAAGATGATCAAACACATAAAAAAAAAAAGAGTCACAGAGCTATAAAGGGAGTGGACAAAGCGCGACCCTTTTTATATTTTGACGTATAAAAAAGAATACATGGAGAGCTTATTTATAGATTTTATTAGAGGACTATCTAAGGAAATCAAATCATATATGCATAAAAATCACCGAAAATATCCCTAATATCTCTAGAAGATATCTAAAATATTTTTGCCTTGCACATATTTCGCCATTTAACTTGAAAAAGGGAGGCCAATACTAAATCAGCCTTGCATTGTTACGTTCCAGTTTTCCGACATGAAGAAAAAGAAAAAGAAAAAGAAAAAGAAAAAGATTCCGTCTAAACAGATTTGTGGCTTTTCTTTTTCAAAGTAGATTCCTCTAAAAAAGCAATGCTTAACATAAATTTCTCCCTTGGACCCAAAAAAAAAAAAAAACATAAATTTCTCTCGGCCAAAAAAAAGGAACATAAATTTCTCTCAAAATTATTTTCGAAACTAGATTTTTCACTGCCAATATCATGTCTAAGGATTGCGTATGCCACGATCCTCCCTATCCTAATCGCTTTTTGCTTCTATTGTAAAATTAGAAAATCCATTTTGACGTTCTGCATAATTTTTCAGTCTCTAGAATTAATCCACCATACCTAATTAGAACCAGAAAAGAAGTGTTACGCATTTAACCAACATTTATTTTGAAATACATTTTAAAATCAATGCGCTCTGTGTTGAATGTAATTACAAAAATCAGATTAAAGTCTGATAGTTCAGAAAAATAATATGTTTCTATTAATATAAACAGTTTTACAGTTTGAATTAATAAATGGCTAAAAGTAAAATAAAACCGCTAGAAATAACGGAGTTTAACCATTGAATAAGCAATCATATCTTATATACAATGAATATTAGTTCCCGTATACACAAAACATGCATTGGGATAATATATTTTTGGACATAAATGAGACCGTGCATAAAATATCATAAAATTCATTCTATGCTTATCGTATCCAACCTTCTCTTATCAGGTAGAAATATCTAAAGAATCAAATGCAAACCTTAGGGGTAAGCACACGAGCGTCGCTTTTGAAATACAGATTCCATTGCTCAATTCTAGGGAAACTTTGTGACATCCCGAAATTTCGAAGTTTGTAAGAAAGATAAATTCGATGGATTTTAGCCACGAATTTCGGTCCGGTGAATAAAATGAGATTTAAGAGATTTAAGAGACAATAATTGAATTGTCCCGAGACGTTGGTCAGAGAAAGTCAAGCCTAGTTAATCGAGCTGTCGGATCGTAGTACCGAAACCATTTACGCTTGAGCCTAGCCCCGACCGAACCCTAGTTGTGAGATTTTCAATAATGCTCTCAGTTTTAATACCAAAAGATTAATTTACCTCTAGTGAACCAAATTACCATTTTGCCCCTAGATATTATTCATATAGAACGAAAATATTAATGGGGATTTGACCCGTGGGCCCCACCCCCATTAATTCACCTCACATCACTCTCTCTCTCTCTCTTCTCTTTCTCTCTTTCTCCTACCCCTCTCTTCCTCCATTTTTGCTCAACCACCATCACCATCTTCTCCTCCTCCATCCGCCTTTGTCGCCGGCTTCCCTCACCACCGGTCGCCACCACTCCATCCTTTGTCGCCGTGTTGAACCACCGTGGGCCGAGCTGAACCGAACCATCGCCATGCCGCCCAAAATTCTCCCACGTCCGAGAGCCCGTCTTCTCGGATTTCTGCGTACGCTTGAGAAGAAATCGCTCGTTTGAGCTCGTCCGGAGGGCGAATTGGGCTCCGTTTTCTCCTATACGACCGCAAGATCGAGGGCTATTTGGATATGAGGGCTGATTGTCCAGAAAGTTGATGAAATTTCGTGGATCTGAGCAGAATAGAGGCTGGTCGGTGGAGACCCGGTTCATTCGACATCGATTCAAGTTCTGCTGTTAGTTGTTCATTGCCGCACCACCATGGGTTGTCGTCGCCAAGCCACATGCCACCCCCGAGCTCAAGCTGCCAACCGCCATGCCTAGCCGAGAGGCCGAGAGCACCGAGGATCCCCGTTGTCACGCTCGAGTCATCGCCACCGTACGTTCGTCGTCGCCGGCCGTTATTTGTCCTTAGCTGTGAAAAGCCGGAAGTGGACAACGATCCCTTTTTGAGTTAGCACGGAGTAGCGTTAACCCTAATCTAAACCTACTATTTTTTTTTATAGTTGTAGAAAGTGGCCCTAAGATAGGGCTTGTATATACGTATTTCACGGGGTTAACGAGATAAATAAGTAAAAGTGTTATTTTGCTGATGTTGATTGATTTGATTGCATGCTATGCTATCCCTATTGTCGTTTAAATGTTGTCCGAGGAAGTAGCACGTTTCGCATGCGCTTAATTAAAAGGTAAAATTTTAAATGGGTTGGTGACGCATCTTGGGACGTCACAACTTAACGACCGAGAAGGGATGTTGACGTGCCCGATGGGTGCAAGACGTAACATCCCCATTTAAGTGGTATCAGAGTAAGGTCAACCTAAACCATTTGATCATGGCCTGGAGTGATAAGGTGTGTTGGGAATTGGGATAGTTAGAGTTATCAAACCCTATGCTTGTGATTGTTAAGTGACCTTTGGATTACTGTTCTCGAGTTCTCTTGGTGTATTGACTTTGGTCAAGCAAAATTCCATATGGTTTCTACAAGTTGAGCAATCGTAATAAGAGAGTGCCTAGAGAAAGGGCAACGCAGGAGGATCCTAGAGTGGACAGGATTTTGCAGGCGTTGGAAGCCCTAGGAGATATAGTAAGGCAGCAAGTGAGGAGCCAAGCTACATTCCACCAAGCTGTTGAAGTATGTGCTAAGGATGGTTGAGGACCCTGTGGATAGGACAATGAGATTTCAAGATGGAATGAAACCCAAGATTAAGGATCATGTAGTGCCATTAAATCTCAAGGATTATAGGTTTGAACTTGTGTTGTATTCTAACGGTTTTAGTATCACCTTTAATTGATGATCTTGAGGGGTGATATGATTGAAATTCGCAAGAAAGCGAACGATAATCAAGAAGTTTTAAACGAGGATTCGAGCTAGTAAATGTTCTTGAGGTTTAGTGAATTGCTTATGAACAAAGGGCCGGTTGGACTCTATGATTGTGATCCTAGATTGTCAACTATCGGACATGAGGTTATATATTGATCTTAGGCAATTGATGTTTGAGATGTGATGGTCGCTTGTGGAATTAGAAAGTTTCGATTGATAAGGATTGATATGGAAATGAGTATTGTATGATGAGTAGTGAGGATGATCATGCATTGCACGTGTTTATTGCATTAAAACGAAAATTGAGAAACGTGCACACATGAGCATATCATTATTTTGTCGGACTTGATAAACCGTTGCTTGGTATGGGACAAGCTGTACGGGATGCCTATAAACCGTAATGAGATGTGGTATGGGACATGTCGAACGGGACCTTCTTAGTAGATGCCAGACTTGGGGACGAACCAGGCAAAGGCCGATGGACTCGTAACGACCCGGTCTAACGAGGCGGGAAGTGACACCGGGCCAAAATGGCCCGAGCAAGAAGCGGCTTCTGGCAAGCTTCTAAGATGGCGATGGGGGCATGAATGAACCAAGTTACGCATTGAAAGGTGAGTCTAGGCGTTGTGCTAAGTCTAACTTTATTAAAAGATACAGTGCATTAAAGTTGGTTCTCAAAGTGAAAATTTTTTTTTTTCGAAAATTCATAGCATTACATCTCTAAGATCAGAATGGTGAATGATAGAACGATGAGTGGATTGAAGTACCATGGACAAGGATGTGAAAATGCTTGGACTGCCCGGTGGGAAGTTGGTGAAAGTCCGTTATGATACCTCCGAGGTTGTTGACGGAGAAGATTCCCGTCTCTGTGAGGGATGTGTTGTTTATATGTGCCTGCAGTGATGTATCCCGTAGAGATCTAGATTGCATCACGGAATGCCTAGAGGTTGATTCCCAAAGATTCGAGGATTGAGTCAGACTTGTTTGAAATTGTGTTTTGTGCGAAGACCGTAACCAACGGAACCACGGGCAAGCATGTTGATCAAAGAGTTGTGGAAATGAACGTGAAAGGTTCGTAATGGCAAGTTATGAGTGGATGACATATTGTGGTTTGCCAATTGAATCTATGAGTTACTAAGGTCGGTGATGACCCAGAATAAGGTTAAGATTACGACATACGACAATTAAGGAAAACAAGCAATCAGAGTGCACAACGAAAGCATAGTAAGGCCTCATAGTTTAGTGAGATGATGACCAAAAGGGTTTTACATTTGATAAAGAAGGAGTTTCAAGGCCAAATTTCGGCGACGAAATTTTCTAAAGAGGGGAGATTGTGACATCCCAAAATTTCGAAGTCTATAGGAAAGATAAATTTGATGGATTTTAGCCACGAATTTCGGTCCGGTGAGTAAAATGGGATTTTTGAGATTTAAGAGACAATAATGGGATTGTCCCGAGACGTTGGTCAGAGAAAGTCAAGCCCGGGTAATCGAGCTGTCGGATCGTAATGCTGAGATGCTTTGCGCTTGAGCCTAGCCCCGATCGAACCCTAATTGTGAGATTTTAATAATGCCCCCAGTTTTAATACCGGTAGATTAATTTACCTCTAGTGATCCAA
The DNA here is from genome assembly GCF_020921035.1 of Rhodamnia argentea. NCBI lineage: Eukaryota > Viridiplantae > Streptophyta > Magnoliopsida > Myrtales > Myrtaceae > Rhodamnia > Rhodamnia argentea. The sequence continues at coordinate 30,091,520 of NC_063153.1, read as the reverse complement.
ATTACCGTTTTGCCTCTGGATATTATTCATATATGACAAAAATATTATCCGCTTTCGTCGTCGCCTTCCCTCACCACCGATCGCCGCCATGTCGTCGTTTTTCGCCGTGTTGAACCACCGTGGGCCGAGCCGAACCGAACCGTCACCATGCCGCCCAAAATTCTCCCACGCCCGAGAGCTCGTCTTCTCGGATTTCTGTGTGCACTTGAGAAGAAATCGCTCGTTTGAGCTCGTTCGGAGGGCGAATTGAGCTCTGTTTTCTCCTATATAACCGTAAGATCGAGGGATATTTGGATATGAGGGCTGATTGTCCAGAAAGTTGATGAAATTTGGTGGATCTGAGCAAAATAGAGGCTGGTCCGTGGGGACCCGATTCGTTCGACGTCGATTCAAATTCCGCCATTCATCGTTCGTTGCCACGCCACCACGAGTTGTCATCGCCAAGCCACCCTCGAGCTCAAGCTGCCGACTGCCATGCCGAGCCGAGAGGCCGAGAGCGCCGAGGATTGCCGTTGTCGTGCTCGAGTCATCGCCGCCGTTCGTTCGTCGTCGCCGGCTGTTATTTGTCCTTAGATGTGAAAAGCTGGAAGTGGACAAAGATCCCTTTTTGAGTTAGTACGGAGTAGCGTTAACCCTAATATAAACCTAGCATTTTTTTTTTATGGTTGTAGAAAGTGACCCTTAGGTAGGGCTTGAATATATGTATTTCCCAGGGTTAGCGAAATAAATAAATACAAGTGTTGTTTTGCTGATGTTGATTGATTTGACTGTCTATTGTGCTATCCCTACTGTCGTTTAAATGTTGTCTGGGGAAGAAGCACATTTCGCATGCGCTTAATTAAAAGATAAAATTTTAAATGGGTCGGTGACGCATCCTGGGACGTCACAGCTTAACGACCGAGAAGGAATGTTGACGTGCTCGATGGGTGCGGAACGTGACAAACCTTTTTTTTTAAAGAAAAATATTCGGACGCATGAGTGCAGAGGTAGCTGCATGGAAGCACAGAGAACACACATTGCGAACCGGTTAGGTACGGATATCTAACTTGTCCAGGTAGCTCACTGCGAACCAGTTTTTTGGGAACACTCAATAAAATTTACCTGCATGGATCATGAGAAAGTGTATGCTGCCATTTCATATAGTTGTTAGTGCGACGTACACAATAACCGAACACACACCACTAAGCTGATCGATCCATTATGTCCACGCAATGTTTTGGATCTCGAGCTTGAGGACTTGTAGGATCGTTTCTAAAATATTGTGGGACAACAGGTTCAAAACTAGTTTGCAAGTTAGATTAACAGTATGACACGGCATTTTTAAAGAGATTAATATTTAGATATTTGCAAACACCTTATAAGCATTTGTCGCGTTATGTTGGACATCAAATTTTGTATACCTTCTTTAGTGGAAGGCATTATGTTCTGACTTTTACTGACAGACCATATATTCCGGGGTTATTCACCAATTAGTATGAATCTTGTTCTACCAATTGAGCCAAAAGAAAAAAAATAAAAAAGCTTTTGGTATAAAATAATTTGCAAACTGTTGCTTGAAGATTCTCCAACAAAAGTAGGAAAAAATCAAGGAGAGATGGATTATGATAAACATATTATTACTTGACCAAGGAGAGTATCCATTTAGTCATTTCATCATCTTTTTCGTGGTATGCAAATATGTCACCTTAATTTATCACAACACGATCATAACCCTGCCTTCACTCGAGGCTAATACATGTATGATCACTTTGTGATCGGGTGAAAAATTTTAATACAGCAGTCATCTACGGATTTTTAGGGACAGGAGCGGGTGCCCTTTTATCCAGTCCCCAACCCCAACCCAAACTCCAATCATCAAAGCCATCCGGCTGCCTCCCTTCATAGCAGGCCACGTTACAATCCTTGGCGCAAACCGGCTTGCTCCCGCCGGATGCCATGCAAAAAGGCACACACTGCTGAACACATTCCGGTCTCGCCGACGCGGCACTTGCCGTGAGAAGCGCGGCGATCACGGTAATAGCGAAAATAGTGCTCCTCGTCGCCATTGTCTTTTTTCCCCCTTCTTCTATTGAATTGGATTGCAAATGAGCTTTGAATACTATGGGTGAAACCGTAGTGGGATTTATATAAAAGGGCTTATGTTTTAACTGACGTGCAACAATTGTGCTCTCCAAGAGTAATGCTCGTTATTGCTGTTACGAAAAATGTGTTTCTGTGGCTTGGAGGAAATCATGGAGACACATTGGGGCATTATGGAGCTGTACAAACGTCACAATTTGCCTTTTTCTTTACTTATATTGTTGGGAAGTTCAACCAGCCTTCGAATTTACCGCAAATACTTTCCCGTATAAAACCATATTAAATTGAATTAGAAAAAAATTCCCTTTTCGGTTTAACTTGGCAATAAGTCCTAAAATTTATCTAGCTAGGCAATCAAGTACTTCTGTCAATTCCATCCAATTGGAGTAATAGAAAATTTTGATGTGTCATTTTTCTTATTATTTGTTTACAATACGCAATGGTGAAATGGTGCCACATCAGAAAAAGTAAGAAAAAAAAAAGAATCCAAAAAAAAAGTCATTTGGGTAAGTACCACAAGTTTTCAAGAAACAAAAAAGTTACGGTCATCTTTTTTTAACAATGGTGTTTTGACAACACACATTCAAATTTACCTAGAGAAAAAAAAATTTATATAGAGTGATTTGTCGTCGTGACATCCCATGAACATAAAAGGTACAATCCATATCTTTATCAATTGCATTGGCGTTGTTATTCCCAAATACAGCAGCATTGTCAGCACATTACAGACCTATTCGGAAAGACAGCATTGGAATTATGGTCTCTCGATGTCCCCCACCAAAGAAGGTTAACAAAAGTTCGAATAAATAGCACAAATGATTCTTAAACTTTAGTTCAATACAATCCATGAACTTTTAGTGTATTCAATATGGTCATTGAATTTTGGCCTAACGACCAATGCCATCCAAAGGTTTTTAGTTTGTTCAATGCGATTCTTGAACTTTGACCCAACGTGCAATGTCGTCTAGGAAGAGAATTACCAAAAAAGTTTTAAATATTGTAATTGTATCAATTCAATCATAAACATTTTTTCCCAATTCAGTTTTAAATCTATTGCACTTATACCAATTGAGTCCACTCAATCGATTTTGGAAGAAAATGGCAAACATAGATGCTGCCCATCCTACATGGCCCGACCGACATAACGTGGATACTTTTTAATAATATTTTAAAATTTCTCCAATTTTTTATCTATTTTTTTTCTTTTTCCTTTCTTTCTCTCTTTTTTTTTTTTTTGTTCTTCCTTCTTCCTCTGGCCCATCGCTTGACCTTGGTGATCGGCCCGAAGTGAGGTCAGCTTCTCAAGAGTTGGGCGAGCCCCGCCCCATCCGGCGAGGCTTGACATCGCCCGATCCAAATGCGGCGACCTCGACCTCATCGACCCTCTCCTTTGGCAGGTCTCCAAGGTCATGCAATCGGCTAGAGGAAGAAGGAAAGTAAAAAGAAAAAAATATTAAAATATTATTAATAATTGTCCATGTGGGTGCTGGTTGTACCACGTAGGTTGGTCGTGCGTCCATGTCAACAATTTCTAGCAAAAATTGATCGGATGGATGGAATTGGCACAAATACAAAAGATTTAGGACTCAATTGATAAAAAGAAAATATTTATAACTAAATTGGCACAATTATAATAGATTTAGGACTTTTTTGGTAATTGTTCCCGTCCTGGACGATATTGCATAGTAGGCCAAAGTTCAAGAATCGCATTCAACAAATTCAAAGTTGATGGACTATATTGCATATTGAACCAAATTTCAAGGACCATTTCTGTCATTTTTCCAAGTTAGAAAGTGAAACAGCAAGAACACTTCAAAGTTCACTTGGTCGGTTCGATTGACGCTTGTGTCCATCGACCTTAAGAGGGAGAGACAAACCCAAAATTCACTTTGAAAAGGGTCAATCGATCTTTACAGAAGAATGAGGTATATGCTTCATGGTTTGAGTTGAGCTCACCAGCAAGGCAAACCCCAGTTTGAAGACATAAACCGAGACCCAATGAAAGCATCATGAGAGAGAGAGAGAGAGAGAGAGATCAACATCCGATCGCTTTGAGGGTTAGGAAAGACTAGAAGGCCCATGTCTGGGGAAAAATCTGGTGGCTGCTTACATTGGAGTGATGTGGCTCGACGAGGATCTTCCCTTTCTGTTCCTATTTGCACTAGAAAACTCGTCCCCAGTAAGATGAAACTGTGTGCTCTACCTCCAACAAACCACAAAACATCTTGGTGCCCGCTAAGTATGGAGTTCAAAATATCTCGCTTCCACTAAGATGAATGCGTAGGATAGAGCTGCCAGACGCGGATATCAAGAAAGTAGACGAGGAAGATGATCAGTACATCAAACCAAGAAAGAGGAAGATGACCACTAAAAGGAAAGCAAAGGAAAAAAGAAGAAGAAAAAAGGAATCATAAAAATAAAAATAAAAATAAGCAAAAAGACCTCGTTTTGCTAACTTAAATAATGTCGCCGGCACTAGTCTAGTCCCATCGTCAATCACGAATTCAAACATGTATTTATTTGTCAATATTTTTCAAGAACATGAATGTTATTTGTCAACTTTTCTCAAGAGAATTGCAAAATGCCAAAAGCAACAAAGCATTTGTTGTTTGACATTATTAAAGAATGCCTCACACAAATTTCTGACATGTGATCCTACTTTTGCAGAATGCGCCACAATTGTACCACGTTAAAGTCAGAAATTGGACATTGTAAGACAACTTTGATATGCACGTGCTCATTATTGTTGGGCTATCAAAATGAGTCACAAATCTCTATTTTAACTTATATTTATGGAAGCGGATCATAAATGAGCCATTTCAAACTTAAGATGTAAGCCATAATGGGTTCCACAGAGGAAAAGAAAAAACAACTAGATGTGAGTTTTGGTGAATTTAAAACAAATTCATCTTGAACCCAAAAAAGTCATTTGCTAAGGCTTAAGTATACCTCAAGTGCCATAAGTTGTGTACGGCGCTCACTTTAGTGCAAAAACTTTCAAATCGATCACTTTAGTGCTAAGTTTTTGTAACTTCGATCACTTAAGTGCCAACTTCTTTTAAAAACAATCACTTTAGTGCCAGAGCTAACGTAGTTTGCCGAAAATTCGACACGTGGTATTTTTTTTATTAATATTTGAGATGACGTGGCTCGGTGAAATTGACACTAAAGTGATCGTTTTTTAAAAATATTGGCACTTAGATGATTGTTTTTAAAAAAAGTTGGCAATTAAATGATCGTTTTGAAAGTTTTGGCACTGAAGTGATCGAAGTTACAAAAACTTAGCACTAAAGTGATCGATTTGAAATTTTTGGTGCTAAAGTGAGCGCCGTACACAACTTATGGCACTTGGAGTGCACTTAAGCCCATTTGCTAGAGAAATGTGAAAAAAAAAAAAAAAAAAAAAAAACCTCTCTTCTTCCACCGTAAAAGAAGCCCCCTCACCTTCAACAGAGGGAGAAAGGGAAAAGACTACCTCCAACATTGAGTCGCTACCGCCGGTAGCAATGCCATCTTCCACATTAGCAAATCCAACTTCGACAAGCTCGCTGGGAAATCTATCTTCTTCGGCAAGGTTTGCTTGAGGGTCTTTGTCTACACGAGTCGGAGCGGGACAACTAGCGGAGTTGCCTCCGAGAGGTTGCAGGGGAAGAGTCCTGCCGTGGTCAATTCCAAGGGATCAACATCGATAATGAGACGAAGCAATCTTCATTGGCTTAGTTCCACGTGATTGTCAAGGCAGAGCTTGACCCTAGGTTCATGTTCCAATTCAACAGAGAACCTAAGTGCAACCCTCAGGCATTCCAAATCCAAGGCAACATTATGCAATCCTTCTTCACCTGCAAGTTCAACTTAGGTCCAACAATAGTGACCACGCTCAGCGATCAAGTTTAGTCTTCGTTTCTCTCTTCTAGGGGCAAAATGATGTTCATTTCCTACCTCACGAAGAAAGAGGTAGATTGCATTGTATTTTCTTACTTTTAGTATTTCAAAGGGATATGTGCACTTGAAGTCCTAAAACTTGTCACGAAAGTGCAATTAAGTCTTAAAACTTGTCAAATTGGTGCAATCAAGTTAACTCCATCCAAATAGACCGTCCTTCCGACGATCTTTGGGGCGACGGCCTGCAGGGTCGTCACCGGTTTTGCTTCTTCTTATTTATTTTCTCTAATTTTGTTTAATCTTTATATTTAATGTAATTTTTATATATTAAAAGTTAATTTGAACCAAAACAATGTCATTTTGGACTTATTTTCTTATTTAGCCACGTTAGTGCTGTGTAGGAGAGAGAATGTAATAGAAAAAGTCACGTCAATTTTTTTTATTATCCTAATTGGACGAAGTTAACAGAATGACTCGATTACACCAATTTGATAAGTTTTTGGACTTGATGCACTTCTAAAAGTTTTAGGATGCAATTGCATTTTCATGATAAGTTTTAAGATTTTCAATGAACATTTTACTAAATGTTAAATTAGTATAGTAAAAATATACGAGTTATTTGGGTTGGTTTGGGTGGGATCTCGGTTGGGTTGGTATAGCCATTTTAAATTGTTTAGAAAATGAATGGGCCGGTATTAGGGGTGTGCAAAGGAACTAGGAACCACTAAGAACTAGATTGGACCGGCTCAGAACCAGCGGTTCCCATAAGGACGGACTAGGTTCCCGGTTCCAATTTATTGGAATAGGTAAGTACCGATTCGGTTTTCAACTCCGGGCGTGAAACCGCCCACCCATTCATCGACCGAGACTAGTATATATATAAAATTGTCGCTCACTTTTAGTGAAAGTGAGTCTTTCTTGTTTGCTTTTTGCCATTTACCCAACATTTCTACTAGCATCTCGCGGTGCTCAAATAGAACACACATCAAGATGCTATCATTTTCCCTACAATCTTTCTCACCCCCTCACGCTCCATCGAGATTAACGTTTTCTACTTGGATGCTTTTTTGCTCGATGTCAGCCTCTCTCTGTTTCTCTCCATTGCTACTTACTCAAATTGCGTCTTTTAGAACATCCAGTCATAGCTACTGAGCATTGATGCGCATATTCTATTTTGGTTGACTCATCTAACATTTGAAGCAAGAATATGTATAGCATTTGAAACTGTGATGACGGATTTAAGCTGAATCAAATGGTTCTCCAAATTCTATTTGGCCTTTTGTCAAATGATAAGCAAGAGGTGGAACCAAATGTTCAAATGAGAGCAGAACCATAATACATATTTCTTTATTATTATTACGTTTTCCCCAGCAAGGAAGTACCCTCACGGAAACTAATTTCACCATGATATTAATTGATGAATACAATTTTGTAGCGATTGGGGGCCGATTCCATGGGTCAACTAGGGAACCCGATCGACGGGCTATTCCTGGTTCCAATTTTTCGGAATTGGTCCTTAGTGGACGATTCCCGGTTACATGGTGGGAACTGGCCACCGGGAATACTCTAGCCAAGATGAGCTAAATGGGTAAACTTGGGTTTGGCCTGTTTATGACCCCGCCAAACCCAATTCATCCCATCCATTTGTCACCTCTAAGGCCACGTTTGATTGTCCAAATTTTTAGCCATGAGAGGATTAGATATGATGGGATATGGAATCAAGGGATATTGTCATATCATATCTATTATTTGGTGAATTGTGATAACAAAGCCAGATAGGTTCATATCCTTTCTAGTTTATTATTTGGTATTTATGACATATCGGTATAAATGAATCTGAAAATGCACAAACGAAAACTATAAGGATCTCTCATAATTCACAGAAAAAAAAAAACATAAGAGAGAAAAAATAATCATTCACTTTTACGACTATGAAAAGTTTAGCCTCTCTTGCTACTTTCGTTAAATTTCAAAATGAACCATAAAGTTATGGAGGAGAAGGAGTTTTGAGTCTCTTTCTGCTTTCATAGAGTTTTGACATGAACTAGAAAGCTAAATAGGAGAAGAATTTTCAACTCTCTTGCCATTTTCGTAGAGCTTTGTCGTGAACTAAAAAACTACAAATAAGTTATGAAACTTCAACATGAACTATAAATTCAAATGAGAAGGAGATGGGGATGTTATTTTTCCTAAAGAAATTTCATTACCACTCATTCTTCGAATTAGAAAGATCATTTTCAAGTTTGAATATGTTCACTTAAAATCTGGGTTCTTCTACTTCATTTTTTAATTATTTTTTTATTTTAAATCTATTTTTATAATTATTCATATTCCCTTCCATCATTTCTTAATAAAATTTGTACTAAATAATAAACTATACTATTATACTTAAAATATGTGATGATATAGATACTAGGTATATATATATACACACACACACAAACTATATATTATAAAGTAGAAAGAAGTTAAATATATAAATAAAAACTATAATAATAAAACCAAACATAATTTTTTACATTATAATTCCAATATAATTTAGATATAAGTATTAGTTCAATTTTTTATTAAAGAAGATTTTTTTTTTGGTAAGGAATCGATTTTATTAAAGAAGATTGTTCTTCATAAAAATAATTTTTTTACCATGATAGAAGAAATTTTATCCACATTTAACCCACCTCCCCCCCGGGATAATTTATTTAGGCTATATCCCTCTTTTATCCCACTTTATCCCATCCCGAGCAGGAACCAAGCACAGCATAGGATAAATCTTATCATACCTTGACTTTTATCAAGACTAGCAAATGTTACTTGAGTTCATTGGCAAGAGATTAAGTTCATTTTTCTTTTTTCCAGGCAACATTGTATAGTAAAATGAAGTAAATAAAATGTAAGTGCTATCAACATATAAACTTAGTAGAAGATTATTTTATCAACTCAAAAAAGGAACATAATTTCTTTAGTCTCTGGTGTGAACAAGTGAACCTTGGTTGTGGAAGTCACCATTGTGGTCAATGTCAAGACATCTATTTTTAATGACAGAATATTTCAAGTATAATGACATGATAGTTTCAAACGTAAGATTTACATAGTGATAGTGTCCGAACAAATGGCGAGATGTTGAACAACAAAGCTTGAATGGTATGTATGTATGTATGTATGTATGTATGTATGTATGTAGACACACGCACACTCTTCCTTCAAGATGTTGCATCACATTGGTTGGATCATTATTTTTAGTAACCAATTGGGGAACTTGGTTTTCTAATTCCCAATGTTCTGGAAGAGTTATTTCATTCCAATTGATTGATCTAGGTATGATTGTAAGAGCTATAGAGATATCAGTCTAAAGGAGGAGAGTTTCTCCTTTTGGACTAAGTTTGAAAGATTTTCTTCCAAATCCAGAAAGCATAGCTTTATAATGAATTCTATAGACAAGAGCTAATGGAATAGATCCTCCGGCTATTTTATAATTCTGTGTTTTAATCTGGAGGGTTAAAGATTTATGGATGTTTTTAAAATTAAGCGATGCTGAAAAATGTGGATAACAATTAAAAAGACCACTGCATAGACATGTTTCTATAGTTCCTAATATTGAAGAGTCGTGAATCTCTTAGAACTAAGAGGATTGATGTATTTAATCATTCTTTAGTGAGAGGTTTCATCCCTACTTGAACTAAACCTATATGAATGTAATTGAACTTTTGTTTATGTTTTTTTAAGAGATTCATGGTTTAATAGAACAATTGATTCGAAAGACTTAGAAAGAGGAATGTCTCTTTCTTCATTTACGATTACATAATTTGATTTTTGAAAAAAAAATGATATTTTGATTGCTGATAGATTTGATAAAATGGACTTTAGGGATTTTCCAATTTTCTATAGACTTATTGAAATCTTATATACTTATTTCTTCACCATATATATAACCCTGATCTGAAAACATTTGTGATGCTGAACTAGCAAGAAGATACTGATCTTCTTAATAAATTCATCCCAATAGATTTGTTTTCACACTTCTTAGGTTATCAAATAGAGCTGACCAACAGACTCACTACCCCTATTGGATTTACATTCGGGACCACTACTATTTTGACACTCCTCCCCTAATGAAGGCTTCTTCTTGCTCACTAGAAACCTTGCCTCTGTAATTTTCTTTCATATCTCTTGCAATCTTTCCATTACCACTTGTAAGCCTTGTATCACTTTTGGATTACATTTTCTTGTAAGTTTCCTTATTACATCAAGATTACCAACTAAATCATAGTTGGTGTGATCATTCTTGCTAATAGTCTTATTTTCTTCTTATTTCTTAGTGAGACTTCCCTTGAGTGTGGATTAATTACCGCCCTTGTGGAAGGTCACATTGTAAATTCTATTTAATTACTAGTGGGATCACCCTTTCGTGCGGATTACCGCCCTTGGAAAAGTCACATTATATTTATCTTTACATCGCTTTACATTTATCACACCCCATTAGAGAGGTGGATTACTGCCATTGTGGATGGTTTTGCATTATTGCAATTTAGTTTTTTTATGCTAGTACTTTTATTGAGTTTATACCTTTTATATTTCATAATAAAACTCACTATTGAATTGATGGATTAGTTTGATTACTTTCTAGTCAGACCAGATTGTAAACAACCTTTTTTGAAAGAAAAATTTGTTGCAGGATTACCTCGTCTAGTAGGAGACCAAATACGCAGTAAAATTATAGAAGAATATGATGGTCAAATCCCTTATCACTTATTATCCTATGGAGAACTAATTTCTTATATTAGACAAGGGAAACGTGTAATTCAATTAAATTACAACAACTTCAAAAAGAACAATCACTTACTAAAAGGAAATAAGGATCTAGGAGATTTTTGTGCCCAATATGATCCCTTTTATACAGAAACCACAAAATCAAAATGTAAAGGATATTGTCCCCCTGAAGACAAACGTAGTGGGTCTAAACAAAAATCCAAAAGAAAAAATAATAAATATATTAAATGTTATACATGTGGGAAAATATAACATATCTCAAAATGTTGCAGAATAAACACAAAGGTTAAATGAACTTTCAATAGATGAAGAAACTCTCTATCAATTAAATAACATCATGGTCGCAACTGATGATGATACTTCTTCAGAAGATGTCATTGAAGAAAAGTTCTCCAATTAATGAAGTTGAAACTTCTTCAGAATCAGAAACTGAGGATCCCTCTTCTAAAGAACCTGCAAAAGAAATAAATGTATTAACACAAGAAGAAGAATATCTTCTTGACATAGCTGACCTAGTACCTAAGCCTGAGGCTAAAAAAGAATACCTAGAAAGGCTCCATTCCTCAATGAAAATTACTTCCAAAACCAACACTACCTATAACCTCAAATATGTTCTTAACAGAAATAGGAAAATTCAATTTAGACCTATCAACATTAGTGATCTCAAGAATGAGATTAACCATCAAAAATTAGAAATATGAGCTCTTAAAGCCGCCCAAATCCAAATAAAAACATCATAGGTTTGTTGAGTTAGGCTCGAACCTTCCTTAGGTGAGGAGTGTTACAACAATAGTGGTCCCAGCTGTAAATCCCCTAACGCTGCGTTTGGTCGTCCGTATAAAACTGGGGATAAAATATGTTTTATCCTATCCTGTGTTTGGTAAATGTCTCGGATAGTATAATGTCGGATATAGAGGGGATATAACCCGGATAAAAAAATCCGAGGGGAGGGGGTAGGATAAGGTCGGATAGGATTTCTCTTATCCGTCATATAAAAGCTAACTTTTAGAATGATGACAACTTTCTTGTCTCATTTGTTTCTATTTTCATTTTATTTTTATTTTTTTTTTGCAAAGAGGTTTGAAAATCTAATAAAATGTGTATATTTTTAAGTTTTTTTGTGTATGAGAACGTTATTTTATAATAATAAGATCGGAATATTTCATGAGCATCACGTAGGGGCATATATGTCATTTATATTGATATACGGTTTCTAACAAATGTAGGATATGATAGGATATGAGAATATCCGACTTTAAATCCGCAGTTCACCAAACAAGAGATAGGATATGGCCAAATCTCTAGATTTCTTATCCTATCCTATCCAATCCTATCCCGACCAGAAATCCCGATGACCAAACGCAGTCTAAGGGTAGTGAATCCGTTGGTCAGCTCTTTTTGGAAACCTAAGAAGTGTGAAAACAAACCTACTATGATGAATTTATCAAGAAGATCAATATCTTCTTGTAGTTCTACATCACAAATGTCTTCAAATCGGGGTCATATATTTTGACCAAAAAAAATATCAGGTCATATACATAAGGAAGAAATAAGTATAGGAGATTTCAATAATCCTATAGAAAATTATAAAATCGTAAAGTTTAGCTTAATCAAATCTATCAACAATCAAATGAATCTCTTAAAAAACATAAACAAAAATTCAATTAGATCCATAAAGGTTTAGTTCAAGCAGGGATCAAACCTTTCACTAAAGAAGATTTAAATGCACCAATCCTCTTAGTTCTAAGAGATTCTCAGCTCCTAAATTTTGAAGGATCAATATTAGAAATTGTGGAAACAAGTCTATGCAATGGTCCAATCCATTTTGATTGTTATCCAAAAATGTTATCAATTAATGTATAACATTAAGTTTTTTTTTTTATTTCTTTTCTTTATATAGATCCCCAAGGGCATCTTGATATCAGAGCCAAGGGTGTTTATTGAGTAACTTAATAAAAACGTCATAGGTTAGTCGAGTTAGGCTTGAACCTTCCTTATGTGAGGAATGTTAAAACAGTTGTGGTCCCAACTGTAAATCCCAATGAGTCCACTGGTCACCTCTGTTAGGTAACCTAAGAAGTGTGAAAACAAACATATTAGGATGAATTTATTAAGAAGATCTATATGTTCTTCTAGTTCTGCATTACAAATGTCTTTAGATCAGGGTCCTATACATAGGAAAGAAATAAGTATAGAAGATTTCAATAGGTCTATAGAAAATTGGAAAATCCCTATAGTCCAGCCTAATCAAAACTACCAACAATCAAAACATAATTTTTTTTTGAAAAATCAGATTATGTAATCACAACCGAACAAAGAGACATTCTGCTTTCGAAGTCTTTTGAATCAATTCTTCTATTAAACCATGAATCTTTAAAAACAAAAACAAAAATCCAGTTACATTCATATAGATTTAATTCAAGTAGTGATGAAACCTCTCACTAAAGAAGATTAAATACATCAATCCTCTTAGTTCTAAGAGATTCACGACTCTAAAATTTTGAAGAATCAATATTAGGAACTGTAGAAACAAGTCTATGCAATGGTGCAATCCATTTTGATTGTTATCTCAATTTTTTCGTGTCACTTAAAGACAAAAACATCCTTAAATCTTTAACCCTGCAGATTTTATTTTTTTGGAAAACCCTCTAGATTAAAACGGATAACTGTAAAGCTATGCTTTTTGCATTTGGAAGCAAAGCTTGCAAACATAGTCCAAAATGAGAAACTCTCCTCCTTCAGACTGATATCTCTAGAGCTAATATGATCATCCCTAGATCAATCAATTGGAATGAAATAACTCTACCAGAACAATGCGTATTAGAAAATCAAGTTCCCTAACAAGTTATTAGAAATAATGATCCAACCAATATAATACAACATCCAGAAGAAAGAGTGACTACTCAGTTGAAGATCGTTTGATTTAAGAACTATCCCCTCATTTCATTCATCCTCCTCCAGAAGGTCAGTTGATCTTCACCCGAATCTTCCTCCTATTATTACTCTTACTAATAGAAGCCAAAGTAGTACAAGCAATCCAAAAATAATTGTAGATCAAGACAATAACCCCTCGATTACAAATATTAGTGGCCTTGATCACAGATCTGGTATTTCCAAGCTTGTTTATCAACAAGAACAATCTGAACCAAACAGTTGATCCAGAAGTCCTTACTCTTGAAAAAGAATTTGAGCCTAATTGAAAATTCTTAAACCAAGAATTTAACTTTGAAGAAAACAAAGAAATTAGAGAACGATTTTTAAGTATGTTCCATAATCAAGCCAAAGAAATGAAGAAAAATATTATGAGTACATGCAAAAACATGAAGTTCATAAACTCTTCTTTGATTTGGTTTGAGGAATACTTTCTCCAATCAAAAGAAATCTAAGTTTTAAATCAAACTTATAAATGGAAACTAGATAATCGCCAAACCATAGAATCCAATCACCATCCTCTTAGAAAAATTAAATTTCAACATAGGGATAGTGAAATAACAGCTACTCCTTTCAGAATAATAACTGAAACAGATGGACTTCTTTTTTTTTTGGTCAGAAAACCGATGGACTTCAAACCATAAAAATAAAACAACAAAATAATTATGCAAATCAGCATCTCCACGCTATTGAAGATCACTTGAATAGAATAGAATCATCTATTCAATCATCTTCACAAGTAAAATGAAGAACCTTAAAACACCAAATTTCACCAATTTTCAAAACATTTGAGTTTTCTAAAACCCTTAGTTCAAAATTTGCTAAAGCCATAAAAAACAAAAAGAAATCTTTTGAGAAATTAGAGGACTTGTCATAGAAGACTCTCCAGAGCATGGAAAAATCCAATGAAGAATCTGATCATGAATCCCCTGAGAAAAATAAACACACATGAAAAAATCCACTTAAACTTTATTACTCTAGAGCCACTCCTCCTCATATAGCTCCAGAGGGATCATCATTTAGGATCCAAAATAAATGCTCTCCTAATTCATGTGAGCTAACGGTGATTGCCGTGGCATCCGGCAGAAGCTCCAGTCCACCACCGATGTTGGTCTTCCACCTGTACCTCGGGCGCAGCTTCAGCTCGGAAGCTGCTTCCGCTCTCTGTCTCTCTTCACGTAAGTGACACTTTTGCAAAGATGATGCAGGCTAGGGCGTTATCAGATTGCATGCCAAAGATGGATTGTCAGAGAACATGAAAGTGTTTTACAAGACAGTTCTTGATTTGTATGATGAAATTGGCTGCCAATTGACCAGAAAAGGACAATCATACCGCCTCTTCTATGCAAAAGAAGTCGTAAGCCATTCAATGTTACATTAAATGAATAGAATTTTTACTCCGTCCACTAGCAACAAAACACCGGGCTTTTTGATAAGGTTGAGAAAATATCATCATATCCCAGTCCACCACATACATTAGATTTAGTGCATTGATGTAGCTTACAAAATCTCAGATGAAAAACATTGTGAGAGCATACCTCACCGATGCCAAATGGTTCCACCAAAACCACGTACCTACGATGGTGGAGTACATGCCCATTGCTTCAATTACCATTGGTTATGAACTGTTAATGGCAACATCGTTACGGGTATTGGTAGATGTCATAATAAAAATGATTTTGACTGGTTATTCAGCGACCCAAAGATGGTGATGGCTTCGACTGTAGTCTGTCGCTTCATGGATGGCATTGCTGGACATAAGGATGTAATAGCTATACCAGCGACGTGAACAACATTAATTCTTCTAAATTTTGTCTGATAGATTTTATCGGTAGGAGAAAAGAAAATGACTTTCACGAGATATCCGTTTACAGTTTGAGCAAGAGAGAGGAGATGCGTCATCTTCAGCGATGTGTTTCATGAAACAACACAGAGCTACAGAGGAAGAGGCCAAGGAGGTGCTCCACAAACAAGTGATTGATGTATGGAAGGACATAAACGAAGAGCTGCGCCACCCGACCATTGTCCCTACTCCACAAACTTTCGACAGAAGAGAAACCCTAATTAGGAATGTACCGGGGCCTGCTATAAAGCACGGCCGAATGGCTTCGATGATTGGAATTGGGGTTGGGGAGAGGTGGATAAAAAGGCACCGCATGTCCCTAAAAATCAGTAAATGATTGTTGTATTAAACTTTTTCACGCAATCACAGAAGTGATCGTACATGTATTAGCCTCAAGTGAAGGCAAGGTTATGCTCGTGTTGTGATAAACTAAGGTGAAGTGTATGTGTACCACGAAAAAGATAATGCAATGACTGAAATAATATTCTCCCCATTATAATAAAGTTGAGTAATAATCTGTTTATCCTGATCCATCTCTCCTTGATTTCTTACATTTGTTGGAGAATCGTCAAGCAACAGTTTGCAAACTATTTTATACCTAAAGCGTCTTTTTTTCCTTTTGGCTCAATTGGCATAGCAAGATTCATATCAGTTGATGAATAACCCCGGAATATAAGTGCATGAAAATTTTGACCCTTTTGACAAGCATTTCCATTCTACCTATCAGCATCAGATCAAGATAGGACAACTTGCTCGAGGCAAATAGAGATGGAAATTTTAGCAGATGAAGACAGAAAGGCATCACGATGTTTCGTCACCCAGCATCAACAAAATGGCATTGCCTAAGAATCTCTCATAAAAGACTTGGACCAAAGAGATATGAAGAAGAAACATCTGTTTCCTTTTGTAAGTAGATATGAACAGTATGCAAATTTGGTATAACGTAATTTGCAAACTGTTGCTTGAAAATTCTCCAACAAAAGTAAGAAAATCAACGAGAGATGGATCAGGATAAACAGATTATTACTCGACTTTATTATAACGGGGAGAATATCGTTTCAGTCATTTCATTATGTCTTTCGTGATACGCATGCACTTCACCTTAAGTTATCATAACACGAGCATAACCTTGCCTTCACTTGAGGTTAATACATGTATGATCACTTTTGTGATTGGGTGAAAAAGTTTAATACAACAATCGTCTATTGATTTTTAGGGACATGCGGTGCCTTTTTATCCAATCCTCCCCAACCCCAACCCCAACTCCAATCATCAAAGCCAATTAGCCGCTGCGCTTTATAGCAGGCCCCGGAACATTCTTTTGCACACACCAGCTTGCTCCCGCCCGATGCCATGCAACTCGGCACACATTCCCAAACACAGTCCTGTTTCGCCGACGTGGCACGTGCCGTGAGAAGCGCGGCGATCACGTTGATAGCGAGAATTGTGCTCCTCGTGGCCATTGTCTTTTTCCCTCTCCTTCGGGAAAAGTACACTAGAAGTGCCATAACTTGTGTACGACGTTCACTTGAGTGCCATAACTTTCAAAACGTTCACTTAAGTACCATAATTTTCAAAAATCGTTCACTTGAGTGCTACGTCGGAGCAAAATCGTTCACTTAAGTGCTGCAGTAACTTTTCCGGCGTGCCACGTTAACTTTCCGGTATCTACAGTAACTTTTCCGGCATACTACAGTAACTTTGCCGGCGTCTACAGTAACTTTTCCGGCTGCCACGTCAACATGGCACTCAAGTGAACGATTTTTAAAAATTATGGCACTTAAGTGAACGTTTTGAAAGTTATGGCACTTAAGTGAACGCCGTACAAAAGTTATGGCACTTCTAGTGTACTTTTGCCCCCTCCTTCTATTGAATTGGATTGCAAATGAGCTTTGAATACTATGGGTGAAACCCTAATGGGGTTTATATTGAAGGACTTCAGTTCTAACTGAGCGTGTCAAAAATTGTGCTTGCCAAGAGGGAAATGCTTGTTATTGCTGTTACAAAAAACTGATTTTCTATGGCTTGGAGGAAATCATGGAGACATATTAGGGCATTATGGAGTAGCACAAATGTCAGTTTTCCTTGTTCTTTACTTATATTGTTGGGAAGTTTAACCAGCCTCTGAATTTACCACAAACGCTTTACCCGGATGACACCTTATTAAGTTGGATTAGAAAAAATTCCCTCTTTTGGTTTAATTTGGGGATAAGTCCTAAAATTCATCTAGTTTGGGCAATCGAGTAATTCTGTTAGTACCATTCCATTGGATTAACAGAAAATTTTGATGTGTCATTTTTCTTATTATTTTTATACAATACGCAATGGTGGCACATCAGAAAAATAAAAAAATCTAGAGAATCCGAAAAAAAAAAGTCATTGGGGGCAAGTACAACATGTTTCAAGAACCAACAAAGTTACAATCATCTTTTTTCTACAACGGTTTTTGGACAACACATTCAAATTTACCTAGAGAAAAAAAAAATCCATACTCTTGGCCATGGGACAGTTGAATGCGGCTATGTTCCAATTATATATATAAAGTGTGTCTATATATAGAGTGTGTCCATATATATATTGCTATTCAACTTCAAATGACCTTAGATGAATTAGAAGTACAGAGTGATTTGTCATCGTGACATCCCACGAGCATAAAAGGTAAAATCAATATCTTGATAAACTGCATTGGCGATGTTATTCCAAAATATAGCACCATTGCCGTTACAAACCTGCTCGGAAGACAATATTGGAATTATGGTCTCTTGATGTCCCCCACCAAAGATTGTGAAGAGCAGTTAGAATAAATAATAGACAAATAGTCATTAAACTTTAGTTCAATATAGTCCCTGAACTTTTTGTGTGTGTGATATGGTTCATGAATTTTGGCCTAATGAGCAATGTCATCCCAAGGCTTTTAATTTGCTTAATATGATCCTTGAACTTTGGCCCAATGTACAATGTCGTCCAAGAGAAGAATTACCAAAAAAGTCTTAAACCTATTACAATTGTACCAATCCAGTTCTAAACCTTTTTTTTTTTTTTGTCAATGCAGTACTAAATCTTTTGCATTTGTGCCAATTGAGTGCATACGGCCAATTTTGGACAAAATGGAAAACATGGATGCTGGCTATCCTATTGGGACGCTGGCTATCGTATGTGATGCGACCAGCATGACGTGGATAATTTTTTTGGTGATTTTCCTTGTCCCAAATGACATTGCTCATTGGGCCAAAGTTCAAGAATCTCATCGAACAAATTAAAAGTTCATGGATCACATTATATATTAAGCCAACTTTCAGGGGCCATTTCTGTAATTTTTTCAAAGTAGAAAGCAAAATGGCAAAAACAATTCAAAGTTCATTTGCCCGGTTTGATTGACGCATGTGTCCATCGATCTTGAGAGAGGGAGAGACAACCCCAGATTTCTCTTCGAAAAAGGTCAATCGATCTTTACAGAAGAATGATGCATATGCTTCAGGGTTTGAGATGAGCTCACCAGGAAGGTAAACCCCAGTTTGAAGACATAAAGCGAGACTCATTGAAAGCATCATGTGAGAGAGACAGAGAGACAGACACACATCAGCATCCGACCGCTCTGAGGATTAGGAATGACTGGAAAGTCCATGTTTGGGGAAAAATCTGTTGGCTGCTTACATCGGAGTGGTGTGTCTCAACGAGGGTCTTCCCTTTCTGTTCCTATTTGCCCTTAGAAAACTTGTCCCCGGTAAGCCCAAACTGTGTGCTCTAACTCTAATAACCCACAAACCATCTTTGTGCCTGCTAAGTATGGAGTTCAAAATCTCCCTTTTCCATTAAGATGAACGCGGAGGATAGAGAGGGAGTGCCAGACGCGTATGTCAAGATCGTAGACGAGAGAGAGGCTGAAGCAGGGGAAGATGGTCAGTACATCAAACCAAGAAAGAGGAAGATGACTATAAAAAGGAAAGACAAGGGAAAAAGAAAAAAATGAAATCAGGAAAATGAAAATAAAAAAAAAAAACATAAAGACGTGGCTTTGCTAACTTAAAATAATGTCACCGGCACTAGTCTAGTCCCATCGTCAATCACGAATTCAAACATGTATTTGCTCGTCATTATTTTTCAAGAACATGAAAGTTAATTGTCAATTTTTCTCAAGAGACTAGAAAGATAGTGAAAGTAGACTCGCAAAATGCCAAAAGCTACAAAGCATTTGTTGTTTGATTTTATTCAAGAATGCCTCACACAAATTTTTAACATTTGATCCTACTTTTGCTGAATACGCCACATTTGTACCGCGGTTGGTATGTTCCATCATTCTCCAATGCGTGAAGACCCTGTTTTTTCCATCTGTTCCACACTTTCAATGGTGAGAATTCTTGCCTTAAAATAATAGTGCATGTTCCAATACAATATGACAATCTTTTTGTTCATTAAAACGATTAATTTCTATGAATATTACATTAGAAAAAGTTGAGGACTTACCTTAAAGTCAGAAATTGGACACTGTAAGACGTTTTTGATATGCACATGCTTATTATTGGTGGGGCTGTCAAAATGAGCCACAAACTCCTATTTTAACTCATATTTGTGGAAGCTGATCATAAATGAGTCATTCCAAACTTAAGCTGTGGGCCATAATGGGTTAGGGAAACAAAAGCCCAATTAGATGTGAGTTTTGGTGAGTTTAAACAAATTCATTTTGAACCCAAAAAAGTCATTAGCTGAAGGAAAAAAAAAAAAAACTCTCTTACATCCACGGTAAAAGAGCCCTCTCTCCTTCAACAGAGGGAGAAAGGGAAAAGACCGCCTCCGACGGTACTCTCCACTGTCGGCGGTAGCAGCGCCATCTTCTACCTCAGCAAATTCGACTTCGAGAAGCTCTTTGAGAAATCCATCTTCTTGGGTAAGGTTTGCTTAAAGGTCTCCATCTACATGGGCTGATGGGGGACAACTTGTGAAGTCAGCTCCGAGAGGCTACAGGGGGGGCTCTTGTCGTGGAGTGCTTGCGTGTTCCACAGTGGGAGGATCAACATCGACACTGAGACGAAGGGATCTTCATCGGCTCAGTTCAATGTGATTGTGAAGGCGGAGCTTGACCCTCGGTTCATGTTCCAATTTGACAAAGAACCTGAGTGGAGCCCTCGGGCATTCCAAATCCAAGGCAATCTTAGGCAACCCTTCTTCACCTGCAAGTTCAGCTTAGGTCCAACAATGGCGATCATGCTCAGCAATCAAGTTCAGTCTCCCTTCTCTCTCCTAGGGGCGAATGGATGTTCATTTCCTACATGGCGAAGGAAGGGACGGATCGCATCTTTGTATGTTCTTAATTTTCTTATTTTAAAAAGATATATGCACTAGAAATCCTAAAATTTGTCACAAAAATGTAATTAAGTTCTAAAACTTTCAGAAAGTGCAATTAATCTTAAGTGCCATTTATTTTATGGAAAACAACTTTCAAGAAAATATTTTTTGGATTTTCCAGTATTTGGTTCGGGGAAGATAAGCTAATAAACGAAAATATTTTCCCTCATATTTGCTCACTCCACTCATTCACATTTTTTTCTTTCATATTATTTTTTATTTCTCATTCTTTTGTTTTGAATTTTTTTTATTTTTATAATTTTTTATCTTTCTTTTATTTTTCTCTCTTTTTTTTTACTTTCTCCACCGGGCGCCGGCCACATGCCTGCCCGAGGTCGGCGACGCTAACCTCGGGCTCCCCGGATCCGGTGAGGCCTAGCTCAGCCTCGAGTGAGCGAGGCTCACCTCTCCAAGTCCAGTGAGGCACTCCTCAACTTGATGGCCTCCAGTGAGACTAGGGTGAGGTCGAGCCTCACTCGTGGCCGATCATCAGTAGCCGCCTTGGTTGGCGACCGGGCGATGAAGAAATTAAAGAGGAATGAAGTGTAAAAAATAAAAAATAAAAAAGTAATAAAAAAATCATAAATGAAAATTATTAAAAAATTTTATTTTTTAAAAAAAATATATAATTTGTCTATATTAGCAATGATCATGTCATGTAGGATGACCAGGTCCACATCAATGATTTCTGACCAAAAGATGGTGCAGAAATTCAAATTAGATTTTCCTTACAAAACAATGGAAACTATTTTCCAAGTCATTTTAAAGTCTCAACCAACTACTAGAAAATACAATCATTTTCCTAAAAATTGACCTTCGGGAAAACATTTTTCAGAAACAACTCATTTTTCGCAAAATAAACGGAGCCTTAAAACTTGTCAAGTTAATGCGATCGACTCATTCTATTAACTCCGTCCAATTAGGCCGGCCTTTTGGCGATGGTAAAGCCTACGGCCTGTAGGGCTCTCACTGGTCTTGCTTCTTCGTATTTATTTCTTTAAATTTTATTTAAATACTTATTAAAACCAAATTTGAACCAAAATAACGTCATTTTGGACTTATCTTTCTTTGTTTAGCCACGTCAACACCATGTAGGAGAGAGAAAATAATAAGAAATGTCACGTCAATTTTTCGCTAGGCCAATGTTATGGGATGATCCATCTCCAAATATTTTCTTATAGAATGCTCCATAGAGAATCTTTTCCATAAGATAATCTTTCCTTAGATCCTGTCATTATGGATCACTCCTAGGCTAGGCTCCATCCTTACGAGTCATCGAATGTTCGGTACCCACCATACAGATCATTCCTTCATTAAAATCCTCCTAGAGTCTTCTTATAACGAAACCTAACTTGGCGCCGCGTGTCTGACATGTGGCATGCCACGTCGGCAAGCATATATAATAAAAAGATAAAATTAATCCAACAATCATTAAGGTGCCACATTTCGCGATCAGAATTTGTCCCGAAATAAAAAAATAAAAAAAGAATAAAAAATTTCTAAAATTCAAAAAAATGCCCAATACGATGTCGTTTAGACCAACTTGGACTCGTACAATTTGTCGCGACCTAAAAATTCAGAAATTTCCTAGGTTAATGGATTATTAGGTTAATTATCTAACTAACCTAACTCGGACTCTCTCAAGCCCATACCAAATCACAACTTAAGGTTCAATTGATTAACATGCAATGTATTTTAAATTCGGAGCTACCACTAATCGTTTTTGGTAGGTCGATTAAAAATCTAAATAAATTAGCAGGAGAGCTAAATTACTCCTGCGAACCATAGATTAAGAGTCCGGGGATTTGATTACGCTAAATTACTCTAACGCCCTTTCGATACCATTTTATTTCATGAAAAGTCATTTGAGAAGGCAACATTAATTGATTTTAACTTAAGTCACTAACAAAGGTGATCAAAACGGGTGCACAATCAATTAACATAACAACCAGAAGTCAATGGTGTGCAAGGAGCATGCACCAAGAGAAATTGTTCTCACTTTTGGATTTTCATTTTTAATGGGATAAAGACTAACTTGTATGCAATGCACGAATTTAGTCTAAGATACAAATGAATTAAATTAAATGCAAGGAAATCCTAAGCATACATATGAAATTAATTTAATTAACTACATGACTAACCTAGATGACATGCAATTAAATTAAACTATGGTATAAATGACGGTTCGGTTTAATTAAATCGACTACATGACGTGCGAATTAATTAAAACCCTAAACATGCAATTCTTATATGCAATATAAACTCAAATGCAATATATATGACATGGCAAAGATGATGTACAATGCATGATGACATGACATGAATGCTTTATTTTTGTATTTTCGGAATAATGAACGACCCTAAAAAAAACTATGCCTAAAGATAATTATCTTGCATATTTTAGGGTTTAAATTTGCCTAAACCTTAACCTATTAAAGATAGATTATTTTAGACATGAAATTCTATTTAAACATGCAATTTCTATCTTAAAATGCAATCTTATCTAATTATTTACAAAAAAAGGATTAGATATGCAATTATCTACATGATGCTATTTTTTTTGAAAAGATATGCAATTTTCAAATATGGAAAGTGAATGAATGCAAATTTTTTAGAATTTTCGAGATTACATCATGCGACGGATATATTCTAAAAATTATGACAATCAAACAATTCAAGTCAATATGCCAATCAATTCAATCAAGAAAGTGGTTATATCAATCAAGTTTTGAAATATTTCGCGAATATTTAAATCAATCTTTAATTCGTAATCATACGATTAACGATTAAACTCAAATCTTTGCCTAATCGAGTATTCCATCAATAATCTTAAAGACGGACATTCTCGATCATGTGACAAGTTGCGGGTTAGGAAAGAAAATTTTCCTAATCAACCTGAATTTTGGAAATGATATCCACTTTTATGCAAGATGTGCAAAATATAACCAAATAAGCAAGTGAATATATTAAAGTTCGAAACAGGAGATTTACCTTGTTCTTCAAGATTGAGTTTTCGTAATTTGATTTGTGCTAATCTTAACGACCAAACTTGAACTCTTGGATCGGTAGAGAATGGGTGATGGCTGGCGCACATCTGGATAACTGGGGTAGCTTCGTAGTGATCTCGTAATTCGGACGAAGTACTGAACAAACTCCTTCGTGTGATCATCAATGAAATTAGCAAAGAAAAACAACCTTAACCCACTAACATGGAGCAGGTGACATCATCAGTTTGTCTTTTAATGGTCAGGGAATAATAGAAAGCCAATAACTTGTGGGAATAATTTTTCCTTTGAAGAAGCTTTGTCTGGCTCTATCTTCCTTCGTGTCCTTTATGGATACCGCCGAATACTCGCTAGACTCCACTTGATTTATCGTGGACTGAACCGCCGCTTCAGCTGATGTGAGAAGCCTCGAGTGGATCGGTAGACAATCAAAGAGCTCGCTAGATGGTCAAGCTAATCCCGAGAGCAGGTGCAATTGAGAAGTGGGCGTCGAGCAGTAGGCGCCTAAATAGCAGCAGACAGCATAGGCGGGAATATAAGGAACGCCGAGCGGCTGGGGTGGACCGCCGGGATCGAGAAGCTCTCTAAACTTTCTGAGTATTTTTCTGAATTTTTTTCTCTACCTCTCCCTCATAGCATTATGAAGGATCCTTTTATAGGCTCAAGAACCTGAGCTACTTGAGAAAAAGAAATCCCTCGTAGAATATTTTTTCTTCAAAATATACATTCCCCCATATAATCCATTTTATCCTTGTGTCATTACACTCGTCCTATGTGCTTGCAAAGCTAGATACACAGGAATGAGATTTTAAGAATCTTTCAATTTCCTTTTGCCTTTTGTTTTATCCTCTTTCTTTCTGCTCGTGGACATGTGCAAATCCCTAAACAAATATATTGATTTGCTCACCCAAAAATATGTCCACCTTTCATGGTCGGGATCAACATCAATGTATATTGTATCTTCACCAGGATTTGGCCACATCGTTCTTTTTTATATTTTCTAACCTTACAGATTCGGCCATGAGAGAGATACAATGGACTTGGACACATTTCGAATCCATGCAGGCTTAGTCCGATCCTCCTATCGCCGATCCAATAAAAATGCAATGAATGACATGCAAAAATTGCAACGTAAACCATATGAAAATTAATTATTTTTGTTAGATACTAAAGTTAGCCTCTAATTTTTTTATGCAATGAATGATTAAAAAGAAAAATCAAAATTTAAGTGTCAACACAGTTTGGGTTGGCTGCCCATGGGCTCGAGTTGGGTCCCCCCGGTCCGAACAATTTTTTGAAATAAAATAAAATCATAAAGAAATTAGAAAATCATTAAAAAATAAAACATGAAAAATCCTAAAAAATATACGAAATTCAGAAAAATTGGAAAATTTTCCAAAAAATCCAAAAAAATGACAATTTTGCCCTTTTAGGTAAATCGTCCCAAAATTGAAATCAAACCCTAATTGAACATTCTTTAAGCCTTGAGGGCTTTACTAGAGTCGTCTGATGCGATTTATCCCTGTGAATTGATTCCTTGATTGCGCACATTGCACGTTGATTGTAATTGATAGAATAGACGTACACCCATCTACACGAGCATGTCAAAAAAATACCAAATTTTGGTATCGAAAAGGCGTCAGTAGCAACATCAACATAACCAAAATCCCCAAACACAAATTCTCTGGTTACACAAAATGGAACGGCTTTTCCCATCCTCTCAATAGGATTTTCGGTCTACCCTCCTCAATCCTCAAAGACTGGTGATGACTCTAAGTGTGTACACCTTTGCACACGTCACATAATCGTATTAAGACCAAAATTGATTAACCGCCTGCGGCGATTCGGCGAACAACTTCTCCCATCCGCTTAATAGGATATCCAGTCTACCCTCCTCAAAGACCGGTGGTGACTCTAAGCATGTGCACCTTTGCACAAGTCACATAATCGTATTAAGACCAAAATTGATTAACCCCCAATGGCGATTTGGTATGAGTCTTCGAGGACCCGTGCTAAATCCATCCTTGAGATTTAGTAATTTAGTAGCCCTCCTCCTCGATTTGAGAGGGTCGTGATACACATCGGTCTCAATTGCAACCACTTGATGCGACAATATCATTGTTATCTAATCCGAGAGGGAGCACAATGGAGAATGAAGTACTAAGAGTATAATCTTCTTCACGATGAACAAGTCACGAAAGCATTGCCAATCGATGCTTTAAGATTGAAGGGGAAGCTTTCATAGTGGCTCCATAAGAAGAGGGTAAGCTAAGGAATGTAAATGAGGCTCTATCATTCCTTGAGAAGGTAAAATAGAATCATGCAATAGAAGAAGAGATGGAGTCGATGAGATTAAACCAAGTTTGGGAACTGGTTGATCTTCCGAAAGGGGGCAGAACCATTGGGAACAAGTGGTTCTTAAATTAAAGCATAAAGCTGATAGCTCAATTGAAAGGTATAAAGCTCGCCCGAAAGGGTATAACCAATAGAAAGGAATTGAGTATGATGAAAAATTTTCTTCTGTGGTGAGATTACCTTCATTTGCCTTATCTTGGCAATAGTGGCTAGTATATATCTTGAATTATATCAAATGGATGTAAAGACTGCTTTTCTCAATGGAGAATGAGAAGAAGAAATCTATATGGGACAAACCATTGGGTTTGCTACTGAAGGCCAAGAACAAAAATTGTGTCAACTTTTAAGATCGATTTATGACTTTAAGCAATTTTCAAGACAATGGTATATACGTCTTCATAATGCCTTAGTAGCTCATGATTTTGAAATGATTAATGAGAATAATTGCAGATATATGAAAAGATCCAAAGAGCAATTTGTGATCTTATCATTATATGTTGATGATATTGTTGACACTTAAATTTTGATTTTTTTTTAAAATCAATTATCATGCATAAAAAAAGGTAGTTTTAGTTCTCACAAAAAAAATAAGTTTTCATGCCTAGCATATTTAATTTAGTTTAACATATATTGCATTTGCGTTATTGTGGACCAAAGGCGACGTTGGAATATTTGAAGCTCAATTGAAATATTTGGACTAGTACACGTGACTTTTCAGTAAGTTCGTTTAGGCTCATGTCTGAAAATTCCATGTACTTCACATGTGGAGTATTCTGACGTCGTGGCATTAGGCAAGAATCTTCGCGGAGAAAAGCCAATCGTTCACGTGAGATTTTGATAAATAAAAAAAAAAATTCAATAAAGAGAGAAAGAATCATGGTCTGGCTGTGGGGAAATCAAGCCAAATATATTCATATATCAGCTAAAGGAGCAAAAAGAAATAAAAATCAAGAAGATATGCATGAATATTTACAAAAAAGGAAAGACCATCTCTCAAGATGGACATTTTTTCTAATATAAAAGGAGAGACCACCAGACCATTGGAGGGGGGACTGTCATAAAAAAAAATACACGTGAGCTTAGAGAGGCAAAAGGCAAGAGGTGTTCGGGTCCAAGCAAGCTTTGGTCGAAAATCTTCCCCCGCGGCATATCATCCCGACATTGTCTTGTCGTTCGCCATCCACCGAGACGCTGCCACCTTCTGCCATCCAGCGCAGCATCCAAGCCCCATCGTTCAGCCTTGCGTCATCCCAACTCAACTCGTGCAGCCTTGTCGACATCTAAGGTTCATCCGCACGCTCAAAGTCGTCAACACCCTATTGTCCAGCCTCTGTCTGCGCACAAATTAGCCTTATTTGGGTGGTAAAACAGCTCATTCTTTTGTCATTACTTGAGATCTAACAAAGCTACGTCTGGTGGTGGAGTCTTCGCTATTTAGGAGCTTGATTTGCTGAAAATTTGAGCTAAAAAGCGGTTATTTTGGACGGATTACGCAGCGCAGATTTTTAGCTTGGAAAAGGTAACATGTTGCAACTTTAGATTGTGGATTTATGCTTATTCAATTGATAACTTGCACCTATATTATTGTATCTTGCTAAATGTGCATCAATTTGTAATTAAAAGTTGATAGAGCAAACCATTTTGATCATAAAAGAATGAACTTTTAATTGACTACCAAAGGACTTTTGAGACATTGCTTTGGTGTATCACCTTCGATCAACCTTGGCTTTTGCATGTTATGTCCTTGCGCGTATTTATTTATTCATGTGATTGTTTGTTTGTTAAAATTTGCACTTAAATAAACAATCATGCCCATAATTCATGCTCCCCCCCAAAGTGCCTTGTCCCTCGGAAAATATACATAAAGGCAACATATGACTTCGGTGTCGAAGTACGATTGTGCCCGTACGTGTGAATTAGATATCAAATCCTTGATCTCGAGGAGCGGATTGCTAATTCCTAAATAGAATTTCAAGGTATGCCCTATGTACATAGGGACGACGGTAATTCTATAATATATTCACGTGTTGGCCCTAATCTCGGGGAATGTTGTGAATTAAAATCGGAATTTCGGAATTAAAGGTGTATTACGGGAAAAATTGTTTATTTTTGTTCAAATTTCATACTTTTCTTGTTTAATTAAATTCCTAAAAAATCCCAAAAAAGACGTCACGTTTTCTTAAGCTAAATCACATTTCTCTTCACTTTTTGCATGAAAATAACGTCTAATAAAATTAGGACTTTGAGAAATCAATTTCTTAAATTAAATTAGATGTTATTTCACGTTAAGGTAGTTTTTACTTTTATTTTTTCATAAATCCGAAAATACACAAAAATATACCAAAAAATACCATTCACGTTGCATAGCATTATAGTTTAGTTTGCATTATTATATTTTCCTTGTCGTGCATATTTGCCAAGTCATTATGCCATGTCACACATTTTTGCCATGTCATTACATCTCACATGTCATATAGGTAGATTGCATTAGCATTGCATTTAATAAAAGAAAACCCAAAAAAAAATTAATTCAAATCATCAAACTAAGGATTTTTCATGAAAATCGGGTACCAAAAGGCATTAATTGAAAAGTTAATGTAACCAAGTCTCCGAATCCATTTAATCTCTGGTTCGTATGAAATAAAGTATTTTCTCCTGAATACTTTATTTAGGTTTCTAATCTACCTACCACAAAAGATTAGTGGCGGCTCCAATTTAAAATCTTGGCATGTAATTGAATCTAAGTTGCGATTCGGTAGGACTTGGGAGAGTCCGAATTAGGTTAGTTAATCTAATTAACCTAATAATCCGTTAACCTGGAAAATCAATTTTTAGGTCGCGACAGATATACTAATTGGCGAAAGTAATATGGAGTTTGTTAAGATAGTCAAAAGTTGGTTGTCTTACAATTTTGAGATGAAAGATATTAGTGAAGTTGCATATATTTTTAGAGTTAAGATTTCAAGAAATCGTTCGAAGAGGTTGTTATCTCTTTCATAAGAGACGTACATGAGTAAAGTGCTTGAACGATTCCGTATGCAAGATTGTAAATACATTGATACTGATATTGCAAAAAATGAATGATTGTGCTGCATAATGTGTCCTAAGACTCCACAAGAGTATGAACAAATGAAAAATGTTTCATATGCAAGTGTCGTCTGAAGCTTGATGTACGCTATGATTTATACAAGCCCCGATATTTGTTAGGCAGTTGGAATGGTAAGTAGTACCAATCTAATCAAGGTTAAGCACTTTGGTCCACCGTTAAAAGAATCTTTCAGTATCTAAAGGCTACTACCGATTATTCGCTAAGTTATCAATAAAGTGATTTGCAACTTGATGACTATATTGATGCTGATTGGGGAGGAGATTTAGATGAAAGGAAATCTACCTGTGGAAATGTATTCTTACTGAATAATGGTGTCATATCTTGGAGTACAAGATAAGAAGCAACAGTGTATAGCTTTGTCCACGATAGAAGCCGAGTTTGTGACATTGTCAATGACAGCACAAGAGCGTGTTTGGCTTAGGAGATTTTTAGATCACATAAGTGTTGCAAGATGCTACGAATCCAATATTGGTGTATTGTGATAGCCAAGCAGCAACAGCTTACTCTAAAGATCCTAAGTTCCATTATAAGACCAAACACATAGACATTAAGTATTAATATGTTAAGGACATGGTTGCACGAAAGGGTGTGAACATATAGTATATATCTATACATAAAATGTTAGCAAATCCGATGATGAAGCCGATATCTAGAGATACTTTCCATAGTCATGTAAAATCTCTAGCACTACGTAGAAGATGATGTACTAGATATTGTAATTTTCACGAATATTCACTATTGAAAAAGTTTGTCATTAGTAATGCATATGAGTTTTTATAACATTTATAGATGTTAATGCTTAGTGCATTATATTGAAAAGGTATGTCGGATAAATGAGATATTAGCCCACTCACACGATTAATTGCCCATATTTATAGTGTGATGAATAGAGATGAGATAATTTTCAGCTTATTATCTAGATGATAATTAAGAGCTCAAGCTTAAAATACAAATGTCGCCTTAACAGAATGTTAAGATGAGGACTTAATGTTTATTATATCCGAAAGTGAAATAACCCACATATTTTGCTTTACCTATGTTTAATGCCAAATGAGAATTCTGATGAATTTTTTTAACAGAGTAGATTTGTAAACTCAAGTTAGACATTGCATATGTCCGAATTATCATCCGTATGGTATTAAGTGGAAAAACATACATTCTATGGGGGAGGAAATACCATAGTACGTATTTTATACTATGTATGCATGAGACGACCAATAAAAAATGGCACAAATTTTAATTTCATCTTTTAAGCAATGTGAAACTCTTGAGGATAAGTGTTCCTCATTTGGTGTACTCACAACATTACTTATTTTCAAGATTTCTATTCGGTATTTGCTATCTTATGATGATGCCAATTGTTATGAAATTGATTCGATATAATGGGACATTTCTAAAAAAAAGTGAGCTGAACTAAAATTGAGAGGTTTAAGGGAAGAAAGAAGATCGATTTAGACTTTGCGTCACATTATAGTTTTGTATTCACCGACCGGTCAATTTTGATTATTTTGTATATTCATAATTGTGAAAACAAAGTATCATACTTAAAAGAGATCGATAAAAATATATATGTGACTAATTGACCTAGGGTAAAGTATACGAAAATCTATTTTTGATTATGTCCAATTTTGAGGTGCTATATATTCCTAATAGATGCATAGCAACGAGCTCCCTGTGTATGTTGATTGCATAGATTATTTGCTGATATGAACCTTGTAGAGAAGAGGGCATTGTGTATAGCCCATAATGTGCAAGTGAGAGATGTTGGAATTAACTGACTTGAATTAATTAACCTATCACCCTTGGTTCCCATGATCCCATGATAATGTGATGTACGCCCATGATGAGCTAATAACCTACAATGATTATCGAAGGTTACCAAAAGGAGCAGTTATCTTTCATTTGAATAAAAGATGAAAGAGAAAAGGAACATACGTTAGTTCCACTATGACAGTTTATTCTCTCCCAAAACGTTCTCAAGAACATTAACTCTCGTGAGACTCTCCTACACTTGAACGAACAACGATTTCTTGCAAGGCCGCATTTCAAAAGCATTTAATCTGTGGACAGCGGATACGTTCCCTTATGAGATCGTATCCCGATCGGTGATACAAGTTTGTGATTCCGTTGGGCATGTTTCGTATGTTTTTCCGCACGTTCGTCGTTTTAGAATTGGAATTCGTTTCCTTCAATTTTCCTTTGCAAAGAAGTACCCACATAAAAACTAGGTTTACCATAATATTATTGATGAATGCAACTTTGTAGGGATTTGGGACTGGTTCCATGAATTCACCAGGGAATCGGGTGGATCCATGGAAACAAGTAGCTATTCCCGATTCTAATATTTCAAAACCAGTCCTTACTGGGCGGTTCCCGATTTCATGGTGGAAACCGCCCATCCGGACCATGCTCACCCCTAACCAGTATGAGCTAAATGGGTAATCTAGGGCTGGACCTATTTATGACCCACACAAACCCAATCCATCTTACCCATTTGCCACCTCTAAATTCATTGACAAGAGATTAACCTGGGTTGTGAAAGTCACCATTGTGGTTAATATCAAGATATCCATTTTTGACGATAGAATCTTTCGAGCATAATGACAAGATAGCTTCAAACATAAGATGTGCATAGTGATGGTGTCTAAACAAATGACAAGACGTTGAACAACAACGCTTGAATGGTATATACACATATATACACACGTATATAAAAATAATATATATACATGAAAAATGACATAAATGATTCATGAACTTCAGTTTAATATGCAATGTCGTCACTGAAATTTCAATTTACTCAATTTAATCTCTAAACTATATGAAAATACTCGATATCATCCTTCCGTTAACTCAAGTTAACAGAACATACTTATATGACTTCAAATTTGTTTTTTGAACGCTATACAAAAAAAATGTTACATGCAGATAATCCAAGTCAGTTATTCATCTCAAATCAAGATATAATTATTCATGTCGGGACATATTACCTCCCTAAGTTTTTTCTTTTTCTAGATAGATGGATAAAAACATGGAAATGTTAAATTATCAAATAATGGCTAATTTGTGGTTTGAGAAAATGAAAGAACTACATGAAATGTTTATTGATAGTTCATGAATCACATTAACTAAATTAAAAATTCAGAGATAACATTGTACATCAGATCAAAATTCATGAACCATTTATATCATTTTTCCTTGTATATAAGTTTATGGCAAACTGTTAAAAACTCAGCCTATAAAAAAGAGCCAAGTTTTCTAAAACGAAATTGGGCATTGGTCGGTCTGAGTTCATGTTAGTTGAAATGATCTTGTCGGATGAAGAATCGTTGCTGTTCACCGCTCTTTTGATGCCAACCAACCTCAACACGAGGAAATAAAGATGACATTAATGGAAGCAACCGTAGTAACGGCCAACGCGAACGGCGGTGCATGGAATGCACAGGAACAACTGCGTCACGTTTGTGTGGCACGTTAGAGCCATTACCTGGGACCAAAATGCAGCAACTTGTTCTGCAGAGGGAGCGTCATGAACTCTCCGAGTCGAGCTTCGGATTGCGCCTCACCAAACTTCACTTACATCTGAAGGAATATCTTCTAATCGGGCAGGTGCGATACTTTGGCATGCCGACTGACGTTATCAAACACCCTTCATCATCGTCAATCTCTTCTCCGGTTCATCGTCTGTGTCATGGAAGTAAAGTGGAAATGACACAGACTACTCTCTGATGGCAAGAGTGAAGGAAGATCGGTGTAAGCTCGCCCTTCTGCGTCACGTTTTCCAGATGAAGCAAAGCTCTCAATATGATCGATCATGCCGCGAAAGAATTTAAGGAAATTGTGTTGTTAGAAGTTCGTATGGGCCTCTTGTAACTATCTGGGGTGAACAAGTGTTACAGTTTAGGTTAATACAACAAAGAATCTCGAATTGATACATCTTTTATAAATTTACCCCAAACTAGTTATTTTACTATAAAAAAAACTCAAACTCTTACACAGGTGATAAATTCACCCTTCCTTAGTTTCCGTTAAATTTTACCACCAAATTATTGAGTTGGATAACACATGACGGTTGACAAGTGTACCAGCTTAGGGTTTTTACCCTCTATTTGTCAAGAGCATACCGCTTTTAGATTTTTCATGGTATTAACCAAATTTAACGAAAACTGACGGAGGATAAATTTATCATATGTGTACTAGTTTGAAATTTTTTGTGGTAAAAAAATTAGTTTGTGGTAAATTTATCACAAGTGTATCGAAATGTGAGAATTTTTGTTGTAAAAAATTAGTTTAAAGTAAATTTATCGCAAATATACCAGTTTGAGATTTTTCGTGTAATTAAACCTATAATTTATATGTCAAAATAAAACTTATTGTAATGTAGAAATTCACTTGGCTTAGTATTTTAATAACATGGATAAGGACAAAGTTCATGAGCTTTGCTTCTTTTGTTCTTTTATATGACTTCAACAATTCAAATATTTAACTTTAAAATGTAAATATACAGAAAGGATATTTCGAGATGTTCTTAAATGATATAGTTTATTCTGAAACAATAAATTAGATAATTAAAGGAAATTCATTTAATTTACAATGTTGTGCCATTATACACACAAATATGTGTGTGTGTGTGTGTGTGTGTGTGTGTGTGTGTGTGTGTGTGTGTGTGTGTTGTGCTTATTATTTTGCCGAATGACTAATTTTCACTTCATTTTAATATATTTGAAGCAAATTAGTTATAAAGTTTATAAAATATGTTTATCAAAGTGAACTACGAAAACTATATTTTTTAATAATTTAAAGTAAAGCTTATAAAAATAATCTAATGACTTCCGTTTTAAGATACACGTTATTCGTAAATATGTTTTTGTTGATTAAAGCATAACCAATTTTTTTGAAGTTATTTGATTTTGCGCAATAACAATTACTGTGATCAAATAAATTCAATACATTTGAGAAGTGTATGGATTTTAATAAAATTATAGCTATATCCAACGCAATTTATTAGATATATTTTATTTAGAGACTAAATGGAACAAATAACTCCCGTTACTTTAATATCGCACCAATATTTTAATCTCAAAACTAAAATTAAATATTTAAAATAAAACAAGATCAGATCTCAATTTATTTAAAATACAGAGCATTCCGTGTTATATATAATTTTAGCTTCTACTTTCTGTATAGACTTATTTCAAATATATGTTCCATTATTATAGGCTCAACCTTTTTTTTTCTTATGGGATATGTTCACTAGAAATCCTAAAACTTGCCACGAAAATGCAATTGAGTCCTAAAAATTTACAATAAGTACAATCGAGTCTTAAAACTTATCATATTGGTGCAATCAAATCCTTCCAATAACTCCATCCAAAATGGCTAACGAAAAATATGGACGTGGCTTTTCAAAACATTTTCACTTTCTTATGTGGTGATGATGTCGCTAAAACGACATCGTTTTGATCCAAATTTGATTTTTGATATAATTTTTATTTAAATTGACTTAAAAAATAAGCTAAAATAATAATAATTAAAAAAACAAAGAACAAAAAAGAACTAGTGGCGAGGGCGCCGCTGCCCCCACCATCGGAAAGGATTGATGGTGGGGTAGTGTTGGCGAGAGTCGCCAGTCCTCAACCAAGGGCTAGCGACCCTCGCCGACCAATGGTGATCTCTCTCTCTCTCAATCTCGACTATCCTCCGGTGACTACCTCGTCGAAATCAAGTTGAAGGCTTCGAAATCACGTCGCCGCTCGCAAGCCCCTCAATGGGTCTACATCTACCGATGGATTTCAGTTTCGCCTCCCCCCTCAATTACAAGAGGAAGGCCGAGTAAAGAAGACCAAAGAGCAAGCCCCTCTATATTTTATTCATTTAATCTTTAATTCTGACTTTTGTTGTTCCGCCTTTTTTTTTTTTTCTACCGGAGGTGGCAACGGGCTATTGGCGATTTCATACAAATGTATGGCCACGTCAGCATTTCAGCGGAAACAGCTCTGTTGCGTTTTCTCACTCGTTTCTTTTCCCGTCCAGCGCGACACCGGCCGGCGAAAAGTTGAGTGGGTCGGGCGGGAACGGCGGCGTCGATGACCGGAAGCCACCGCCCTGCCTGCGAATCAATCCCAAATCACCATGGTTCTAAGCACTGCGAAGCGGTCCATCTCTCTACCTCTCCCTTTCTGGGTTCGTGAAACCCTCGAAACCCTTTGAATCCCCAACTCCCGAGAGCTAATCGACGCCGTCGGAGAGCCAGCCGAAGATGAATGCGTTGCTTACTATTGACTGTCGCGGGATGAACTGGAGGGGAGGACGATTGAGCTGACGGCGATTGCCGTGGCATCCGGCGGGAGCTCCTGTCCACCTCCGATGTTGGTATTCCACCTGTAGCTCGGGCGCGAAAGCTGCAACCGCTCTCAATCTCTCTTCACGTAAGTAACTCTTATACAAAGATGATTTAGGCTGGGGCGTTATGTGATTTCATGCCTTACCTGGAATAAATGAGATAGACATGATCAGATCGATGTGAAAGTGCTCAGTTCGCTTTCGCGACGTTTTGAGAGGGATTATGGTTTGGTTTCTAGATTATGAGAACGAGGCTGTGGAAAATCGTCTGATACTACTTGAAGATCACAGGGCAGAGGGCAGTGAAGTTGATTACATTTGTAGTTCAGACATTTTCATACTTCCGCTGACGAATGAGTGAGACATACCCAGATAACTATAAATAGATGCCAATTATCGGTTCAGATACTGAATATTGAGCTTTCATAGTTGTGACAGTTCTGTATCTGCATTTTCTATGAACTGCCTAAAAGTAGGATTAAGTGAAACGTGAAGCTCTTCTGCTGCAATTGAATGCCAGGATATTAGACAAAGTAGGATAAGAATTTTCCTGTTATGAGTTTCGAGGGTCAATGGCATGGGACACGGTGATAAGAAGGATGTAGAGAGTTACGTGTTATACGGGCATAAGGAGTGTACTGCGAGTTTGGCTTCATTGCAGTGCCTTGAGCTTCCCTGCATCTTTTCTTGCCCTTTTTCTTTGATTCAACTGAGAGTTTCACTACTTTTGTCGCTTCGTTGACCCAAAGAACTATGTCTTGGAGATGGAGAGATGAAACCACAGCATGGTCCATTCGTTTTGTCGTATCTCCCTAAGCCTAGGTTGTTCTGGGGGCCTCAAAGTGCAAAAGAACTCTTCTATCCTTTGATCTTCACCGTTTTCCTTCGATACATTTTCCCCCATCTTTGCTATAAGCTTTGATATGTTTGGACATATGACTATGAACCTGTCCTAGTTCAGCACTATTTAGCATTTTTGACCCTGGCATTTTAGAATCGTCTTGGGAGGAAAAAAGAAAGAGATAACCTGACTATCACATTGTTAGTGTGGAAATCCTAAGGTCTTTCCAACCCAAGGTTTAAGCCTATGGAAGAACAAACAATTTCAAGTCAATCGTCTGACTCTCATCAATCTACTTAGCCAAAACCTTGGTCGTTTGGAACCCCATATCCTAGGTATCGACAGGGTAATCACATACAAGCTACCTATGTATAGATTACCATTGGTTTGCTTAAAAACCTAGGGGACTCCTAGATTCAAGGGTTCGAGCACGCATGGAGTAATGCTCGTTTATTACCCACAATGCTTTTTTGAGACCATGTTCATTGGGTATTTGTTAGGCATGCAATTTGTTAATTGATTTCTGAAAATCTTTAGAAACTTTAACAGTTGAGAATTGCGAAATCTCACAGTATCTTTATTGATCCTTTGTTTTTTCCTTGATCATGATATATTTCATTGTTTTATTACTTATCTCAGAAAGAAGCTTCTCTTTCCCTTTCTCACATAAATGGAAAAGCGAAAGTTAATAAGCAAAAGGTTAATGGTTCCAATCAAAAGATTTTGGTTGCCATAAATATGAATAATTCCACTTTGATGGATAGTGAGGGAAAGAGACAAGGACAGATTTTAGTGTGTGGGAGCACTTGCCTGCACTGAGCTCTCCAAAAATTACCATGATATATGGTTTTATTTATATGTATGTCTTGAGCTTTGTCATGTTGCCCCCTTGTAGCCCATTCTTTTTCTTTAAGCAGGACTCCTAGTGGGCCGTTATTTTCACTTGAAAATGTAAAATTAGAGACTTAGCCCACCGGCCCCACCCACATCCTGAAGGAAAACTGTAGAATTAAAAGTAAAAAATGTAAATATATGGAAATTATGAGTCTGAAGAAAGCCACCAAACACTAGCACTTGACAGATTTTTTATTTTGAGTAATGCTTCGATACCGAAGTTATTTGCTAAGTGATGTGCATTCCCTAAATAATTAATTAAGTTAGACCCGTTTGACCATCTAAATTGAATCTGTAACATAACTTTGTAAACCTATTTAAGAGACGGATTTTAGTATGTCTAACATTATTCGTCTTGTTTTTACCTAAAAAATTGCAAAACTGTTGCAAAGACAATACTTAAGAAGAAGAGTAGGTTGAAGGTAAATGGCAGTTCTTATCTTCTAAGAAGTTCAGGGAAAAGAAAATCAGGGATTCTTTTAGGTGCAAAGCACCTTGAAGTGTTATTCTATTTAGATATTTTGTTAACTTTTATCTTTGGTTTCAATGGTTTTTTATTCCAAAATGGACTACTTTACGTGATTATTACCTTTTGGTTTATTGAAAAGTACCCGTTTGAATGGTTCCTAAATGAGGAAATATAAATTTTGATTGATTGCACCGAAGAATTAAAGCGAAATCTTTTTTCTCTTTTATTTGATTATAAGTGGTGATTGCAACATATAAACTCATAATTTACTAACTTAGAAATAAAATCAATTAACACAATGATTATATCTTGATGATGGCTATTCACTCAAGCATACATGTGTTATGGGGAAAATAATGAAATGCTTGAACATGCATTTAACCTAACACGGAGAGTGTGTGTATAGAGTCATGGAAGACCGGACTATAAATGTGCTTATACAACCAAAGTCAAGCACATGTGTATCTATTTAAACTAAGAACAGAGCGTATAGGTGTTGTGGCATGAGTGACTGGGATATATATGATTTTACTAGCAAACTGAAAACGTATATGTGTAGTTAAGTTACGATAAGTGGAAGCATGCACTTTGACTTGATTGGTGGGCATGTAACCAAGCTTGATTTAAGCAAATTCAGTGATTCTAGTGTGCGAATGTCTTGGGTGATCTGAGATTAAATCATTTGAGCATCTAAATAAGCTTAAATAAAGTGCTTATAGGAGTTTCTAGTGATGGTGACGCTGTTATTATGGAGAGCAATAGACTTGTGAGCTTGAACTTGGATTAAATATTGAGGTGTGAGCCACCGACTTATTTCCCACTTGAACTGGTGGCCACCATTTTACTGAGTCATTGATATTTTAACGTTATCATAATGTACTCTTCTGGATCTAGTCTGCCATGATCAATCAGGCTAATTTTTCTCCAGTTCATTGACCTTCAGAACGTTAACAAGGTTTTCTCTGCAGGTGACCTTGCCTTTGAGCTTGTATGCAAATGTTCCTCCAATACGTTTAAGATGGAAGAAGTTCATCTAAATAGTGAGCCTCTCTTTGATGATGGCAATGAATATGAGTTTGAGGAAGATGCAAATGCTATAGTTAACGGGGGTGAAGTTAGCGATGCACAACCAAGGAAAGGACACTCACCACCTACTGTGGGGTTGGAGTTTGATTCTTTTGATCAAGCTTATGATTTCTATAATATGTATGGAAAGGAACAGGGTTTCGGAATCAGAGTAAGCAATTCATGGTGTAGATCAAAGAGGAAAGAGCGTTATAGAGCAAAACTAAGCTGCAGTAGTGCAGGCTTCAAGAAAAAAAGTGAAGCCAACAACCCTAGGCCTGAAACAAGGACTGGATGTCCTGCAATGATAGTGATTAGGCTTATGGATTCTGATAGGTGGAGAGTAATTGAAGTTCAGCTTGAGCACAACCATAAGGTTAGTCCAGAAATCAAGCGCTTCTACAAGTCACATAAAAAGATGACTATTGCTGCAAATGCACAACGACCATCAGAGCCTGTGACGCACATGCATATCATAAAGTTGTATCAGCCAGCTGCTATCGACTCTGGATGTAATAGCTACTTGAGTATCAGTAGGAGAGATGGAATCAATTCCATTGATCGCGCCAAACATTTGGAGCTTAAAGAGGGAGATGCCCATGCATTATATAACTACTTTTGTCGCATGAAGTTGACCAACCCAAATTTCTTTTATTTGATGGATATTGATGATGGTGGGCATCTGAGAAATGTGTTTTGGGCTGATGCCAGGTCTAGGGCTGACTATGCTTACTTTTCAGACACGGTTGCTGTTGATTCCATGTGCTTGGCTAACAAATTTGAAATTCCCTTGATATCCTTCGTTGGCATCAATCATCATGGACAGGCGGTTTTGCTGGGCTGTGGCTTTGTTGGACATGAATCAGTTGAGAATTTTGTTTGGATATTTCAGGCGTGGTTGAAGTGCATGTTGAATCACCCTCCACAAGTAATATTTACAGACCAGTCCAAAGCCTTCCAAACTGCAATTTCTGAGGTATTCCCAAAAACTCGTCATTGCTTTTGCACATGGTATATTATGCAGAGAGTCCATGAAAAACTGGGTGGATTGAAGGGGTATGAAGTGATTCAAAGACAGCTGAAGAGATCAGTCTTTAATTCTTTGAAAATAGCTGAATTCGAAACTTCTTGGGCTGAGATGATCCATAGACATGGACTTGGGGACAATAAATGGCTCTGTTCTCTATATGAGGATAGGCAAATGTGGGTTCCTGTATACTTGAAGGATACATTCTTCGCAGGGATGATTCTTATTCAAGCAAGTGAAAGCAAGAGTGCCTTTTTTGATGGTTATGTACAAAAACATATGTCTTTCAAAGAATTTGTTGATAAATATGATTTAGTTTTGCATAGGAAGCGCTTGAAAGAAGCCATGGCAGAGCTAGAGTCCAGAAATTTGAACTGTGAGCTGAAAACAAGATGCAACTTTGAGGTGCAGCTCTCCAAGGTGTACACAAAAGAAATTTTCAAGAGATTCCAGTCTGAGGTCGAGGGAATGTACTCTTGCTTCAACACAAGGCAGATAAAGGTCAATGGTGCAATCATAACATACTTAGTGAAAGAACGAGTGGTAAATGGAAATGAAAAGGAGGTTAGAAATTATGAGGTCTTGTATGAGACGTCTCAAGTGAATATTCGATGCATATGCAGCTTGTTCAATTACAAAGGTTATCTTTGTCGCCATGCGTTGAATGTTCTCAACTATAATGGTGTGGAGGAAATTCCGAGGCAGTATATTCTTTCACGTTGGAGCAAGGATTGCAAGAGACAACCTCCTGTGATACCTCATGGTTCCAATGATCTTGATGTGCATAACCCGGCTTGGTGGCATAGCAATCTGTACAGACGTGCCATTCCAATTGTGGAGGAAGGCGCTCGATCCAAAGACCACTACAAGATTACTTTGCACGAATTGGAGGAGTTGTTGAATAAACTTGATCTTGTTGAGGACAACTTAAGTGCACCAGAAAATGTTTGAGTTTCCTCCTCAATGTAGTTGTCAGAAATGGAAGAAGAGAAAAAATTAGACAAGTGGTAACCCTACTGACCTTGTATGGGTTTTAATCTACTTCCTGCATCTCCTCCATGTTCAATGCCCATACAAACGAAACATGGAGCTTAGACAAGAGGGTAAGTTAATCTTTTCCTGCATTTGTTGATTTTGGTTTGTGATTACTAGCCAATTATTTCTCCAGGATAGCATTTGAATGCCTTAAGTTGAGTGGCCTATTGTAAACTAGACCTGTAATGCACAAGATGTTGCTTTTTATTCTTCTCGACATCGAACCAGTTCGAAGCCTTTTTTAGCAAGCCCAGGTTGTGATTTAATTTTATTTTTTTTCCCTCAGTTAAGTAGTTTCATTTCTTGATTACAGAGGAGTCACAGTAACCATGGACCCTTCAATAACTTCATTGTGATGTTTCCATTTGAAAATTGAAATGCAGTGAACGTCATTTGGTTTTTTTTTTAGTTGTACATTTTCTTGACATTGAAGAAGATATGAATACATGCAAACATAGCAATTTTTCGATCCTTCAATCACTTCATTGTGATGTTTCCATTTGAAAGTTGAAATGGAGTGACGTCATCTGTTATTTCCTTTTTTGGTCTTGTGCATCTTCTTGACATTGAAGAAGACATAAATACATGAAAAGATTACAACTTTTTCGCTTGTTTCAAGCAAATCGTTTTTCTTGTGAGGTCAGTGGGTGTTTCATGAATCTGGTATTTACCTTGTTAAAGTGATTTTCTTTTTAACATAATGAAAGGAGCCTTTTTCTCAATTCGGAGCAACTGTCTTGGAAAGGCAACTTGCTTATAGATTGAATATATGCAAATTTACTTGTGAATTTATGCAGATTGTGGATGGTGAAGGAGAGACTAAGGAGCAGTTGAGAACTGAACAAGATGACTTGACTTGAGTTCTTGTACTCGCTGAGACATTGAAACAGGCCCCCACATGAATGAATTTGTGAAGGTTCTGTATGCTGATGAATCTTACCATGGATGGATGCGGAAGAGACTCATCGATGGTGCTACCAGCCCTTCACTAGTGGTCATGAAGTGGAATTGGATATAGTATATTTTATTTTATTGGTGCCTGAGGAGGAAGAGTTTACATAACCAGTTCTCAGTATGCCGAGGGAGGTCAATGAACTTGCAAAGGTCGATCGAGCTGCGCTTTTTCACCAGTTTTGTGCAAGTGAAGAAGAAAAGTATGTTTACGTGAAGTAAGGAATATCAAGATCTCCAATATGGTTAGACAAAAGCTACGTATGCCAGAAACTGAGTGAATCTAGGCAACTGACAATCGTCTTAAGGTATTAGTTCCTTGTTCATTTTTGACTTAGATAAATGATTGCTGTAACGTGGTGCTGATTCTTCATGGCGGGTTTTAGTTTGACACCTTTTGTTTATCACAGTGAGATGAAGGCTGAGATGGATAGGTTTGTGCGAAAAAAGAAAGAAGATCTGAACAAATTTTGGAAGTATAAGCTTGAATGGCTTCACAGAGATGAGGAAAGTATACTGCTCGCTTTTTAGAAAAAAAGCTTCTCAAGATACGTCTTCATGATGCTGAGGTACAACTGAAAACTTGTGAACTTGGCGAACTGAAGGTATCTGTTACTTCTGCATCTGTCACTTAACTGATTAATTCTAAATCAAGTTCTTTCGCTTGCTTTACATGTGCGTTCTCAAAATTTGCATTTCATATGGAAGGGAGTAAAAGGTTCGGCCTTGTCATGATTTCCCTTTACTGAGACTCAATAGATCTTAGAGTTGGTTTTGATATTCTCTCTCTACGTCTGTCTTCAAGAAGGAAAGGAGTATCTATTCCCGAGCTTTTATGTACAAAAACGTATGGGAATATATTTTTTAGAAGACCAGGGTGCAGATGGATGGACTGGATTTATTTCATTTTTTCCTGCCCTTTGTGAAATGCTAATTGTCGTCTTTCTGACCAAAATATGTTTAATGGAACAGAAAATAGTAAAGTAAGAAGAATGCTCCCACGGAAAGGAAGAAGAGTGCTGAATCGGGGACGAAAATAATCAACAAAGAGATGAAGCGGTTTGCAACAGTGAACCTGGTCAGAGAAGATTCGGTAGTAACTCGAAGATCAGATTGGAAGACTGACCCAAACAGGGGGACAAACTGAAGGAGGAGAGGGAAGAGGAGGATGGAAGCAGAATTGCTGGCCTGCTAGGTCTTTTCCCATCACATGGTCATGCGCATATGCATTAGTATCCATTTGGGTTGTCCTGCTTATCCTTTGGTGCTCAAGAAATTTCAAAATCCGATTTCGCCTGAGTTGGTTCTTCCTCTTTGCAGCAATGAATCCACACCCTCGTGTAGTGCTGTTCTGAGCCGCTTTCGAAGAAAGAGACGGAGACAATCTCGCACGATCATGAAGAAGGGCTTGGGCATATTCATGCCATTCAAGTAGTCCTATCGCGAGTTCCCATGTTACCATCACTCATATCCGACTGTGCCCGTTCCGATGGTGCAGGGACGCCCCCCCAGTAACAGGCTCATCAATGGTGCCATGGCTCCCCGGTTCAGTCACAATACAAAAGCGAGCCCTTCGAGTGACGTGGGGGATGCCGCGAGACACGAGTTCGAGCAGGCACATTTCGCCTCAGTCTAACTGAAAAATTATTTTGTGATCGTAATCGCATTGGGAAATTTGGTAATGAAACTGAATGACATAAACATGATAACACGAACAAATTGTCAGCCCTAGTTGAAT
This sequence comes from Rhodamnia argentea, assembly GCF_020921035.1. NCBI lineage: Eukaryota > Viridiplantae > Streptophyta > Magnoliopsida > Myrtales > Myrtaceae > Rhodamnia > Rhodamnia argentea. The sequence continues at coordinate 30,047,844 of NC_063153.1, read as the reverse complement.
ACATCTTAACACTTCAATGTATTGTTTCAAAAGTAATGACTCCATATATTAACACATGCAACAATCTCCAAACGAAAGAAATCAACGGCGGTTTGATTCCGGGTATGACCACGAAAAGGAAAGATATGTTACAAATCAGATACGGATGGAGGCGTACAAAGCCAAGACTCGGTGTCCTCACCTTCTGATCCCTTTGCAAGAATTTCCAACAACATATTCTATAGCCTTTGAATTTTATACTGTTTACCACCTAATCGCACATTTTATATGATTGGTGACCCTGGTTGTTGTTTCGCGAGTCGTCTTGTCACTAGAGTCTGCCTGATTTTAAACGCCCGTGATACACGAACCTAAAACGAAGAAGAAACTGTACAATTGCAAGTAAATATGATGACGCGGCAACTAGCGTCGGCAATCCTACCGTGCGTTGTACGGCAGTTCTGTAGCTATGACAGAATGCTCTACTTGAGTCATACCTACTGCTCATTTTGAGCGAGCCCGTCGCCGCCGCCGCCGCTCATCACGGTGTCAATGGAAGCGGAGCCCGCATTATCCTACGTCGAAACAAAGCGCCTCTTCTTCGGTTGCTGATGAAAAACAGAAGCGAAGGGAACCAGGGAGACAATTCTCAATGTGGGTGGTCCAAGCAATAGGAGCGAATCTCATTTGAAGGTCCAGTCCACGATTGGCCCACCTCTCCATTGCTATCTCTCTGAGCATGCGAAATCGATTAAAAGGCCCCATCGATCTGTTTCCACGTGGTCCTTCATCCCATTTTCAAAACTTATGACTTATTTAATACAACTCGAAATTAAGTACCTAATTATTATTGCCGGCATAAAGTGCTGAAATTGAAAGGAAATGTTTGGTACTAGTCTTAAAATCTAATGCCATCTATACATATTTCTCTGCTAAATAAATCGAGTAATATCTCCCCTTTACTTCACCCTTTACAAGTGAACTCTCGACTTAATTCAATTATTTCGAGTATTTTAAGCCCAAACTAGTTACAACTATCAAACAAGCTTAATTCCAATAAGGCATTGCACAATGCACACTGTGAGATCATCAAACCGGCCACCCATGGTTTTTTTCGAAAACTCAAGGGCTCGGATGCGTAGTCTCGACCGTCCGATACTCATAAAAGACTTCACTGATCCACGAATCAGTTAAATTGCAGGCCTTTGGTCATGTGCAGTCGATGGAATTTGAACGAGCTATTGAAATTTTCAATTTCTGAACTGAAAAGATCGTTGAGGTTCCATCGTGACGGCCGCGGCTACTCAGGAAGGAAATCATTACATAGATAAGGGACAGGCCAAAATTTGAAGTACAAGTATAGGCACCCACAGATTAACTGCTACAATGACCAGAACTGGACCTTTTTTTTTTTTTCCTTTCTCTACCAAGTCCCCCACATGGAGGCCTCAACGTCATTCGATCACATGCTTGTGCTCGTACTAGGGACTAGGCTTCATTAGATTTGCTCAAAACCTGTCAGGTAATTGTCCATCCCCACACGCATGAATTGTCACTGCTCAGATTGCCTCTGAAAGTTAGCTGGCCACCTCAGCCATCTGAACGTCAAGCCTGAACAGCACAGCCAGAACAATATAGTCCATCCAACCAACTTCGATCGATTGTCATTAACGTGGACGCCAGCGCTGATGTGGATAATTTTAATATTTTTTCGATTTATTTTTTTTTCCTCTCTTTCTTCTGTCAACCAATCGTCGATGCCATTGTCGGCGAGGGTGAGCCTTTCTAGAGCTAGGCGAGGTCGGCCTCACCCAACGACGGCAAGGTCGAGCCTCACGACGGCAAGGTCGAGCCTCGCCTTGCCTTTGGCCGATCGTTAATCCGACAACCGGCTAGAGGAAGAAGGGGAAGAAAAAATAAATAAAAAAATTTGAAACGCCTTAAAATGTTATTCAAAATTGCCACATCTGCGGCTGACGACGCTAGCTGGCTAAAGTTGGACGAATGGAAATTTAGCACAGATACAAAAAATTTAGAACTCAATTGACAAAAAATAAATAAATTTAAGATTGAATTGACACGATTATAATAGGTTTAAAATTTTTTTGGTAATTTTTTCAGAGGACGGCTCTAGGGCAAAACCAGAAACGTCTTAATCTTTTTTATCTTGCTGACCAAAAAAAAAAAAAATCTTTGCGATCTTGATCTGTTCCGCCGTGCATATGTGTACTTGTTTCTTGACCATTTAGTTGAGGCTTGACGTGGATCGATCCAGTGTCGTTGTGGGAAACCCCACTTGCTGGTTTGGGATCAAATTCGCATTGATAACACATTTATTATCCAGGAGTGACATGGATCCCTAAGCCCTACATGAATCGAAGTTTTGTGAATGATGATTGATTATTGCGACCAACTCCAAGACTACATAACACACAGCTCTCAGCTAGCTACGTCAACTATTCTTTCCAGATAAAGCAAAGTCCGCGTTGTCGCCGTCTCCTGCCCATTTCTCGTCGTCGGATTCGAACAGCGACGCCAGCGATTGGAATGCCGGCAGGCTGTCGTTCAGATCCTTCTCTGCTTCCCCGGAGGGAGCGAAGTGCTGATTTAAATAGGACGGATACTTGCTTTCTCGCTCCTCGTCGGGGACATGGCCGTCTTGGTCGACGCCTAGTTTGGAGAAATCCGAGTCGAGGATCTGGCAGATGTCTTCCACGTTGAAGTCGATCATGAAGTCCGGCGGTTCCTCCTCCGAGTTGAACGACAACGACCCGTCGCTCATGTCCGAGTCCGGAAGCATTTGCTTCAGCAAGTCATTGCCGCCTGGGGATGGTCCCAATTCCACATCAGTAGCATTCTGTGGAGCAACTTGCGGCTCTGGATCCGGGACTCCACGAACGTTGCTTTCCTGCACCCTCTCCTGCTCATGCTCTTGCTGCGACGTCGAGCGAGGTTGGACCGTCAGCTCTCGTTGCGAATAGTGAAGTTGGACCGACCTCAACGTTTCGGGCTTCTTGGCTAAGTGGGTGTTCCAATAGTTCTTTATCTCATTGTCCGTGCGCCCCGGAAGTCTTCCAGCAATCAACGACCATCTACGGGATCATAAGATTTCGGTTTCGTTTATTCTGTCCAGCTAGGTTTCCTAATGCCAGCTAGAATTATCAGCTGAAAAGAAAAATGGACGTGATGATCTGAACCTGTTGCCCAATAGCTTGTGAAGCCGGATGATTAGTTCTTCCTCGTCGGGTGAGATGTTCCCTCTCTTAATGTTGGGCCTCAGGTAATTCATCCAGCGCAGCCGGCAGCTCTTGCCGCATCTTCTCAGACCTTCACCAGAATCATAGAGTGTTAAAACTGAAGCACGACAAGCCCGCATTACCGAATTGACTACCGTCGAATTTGTTCCGAAACACAGTGCTTAGCAGATTCTATCGGAGGATCTCTGGAAAGACTAGAGAAGTCCAACAGGAAGAGGACGTAACTTGCCAAAAAGAATATTAAAAAAAAAAAGGAGGTAATGAAAGACAAAAGGAGCCACAAAAAGCGATTGATATTAAAGAAGCTTAAACCAGAAGAGGCTCTAAAAAACCTAGTCTTGACCATATGTTCCGCCAGGAAAGGTCCCCAGGCATGATTCCGCCTTTTGGATTATTGCGGTATGGTTCCAGGAGTACAAACTCTCATCATTTAAGGTTGACAGCACTCGCGAAAATCAAGTTCCGGGGTACGGTCGTCGCGTTCGAGCTTATATAATAACGTGGAGAAAACAACCCTTTTTTCCTGTTGCTCAGGCCGAACTGGGGGAAGTCCGAATGCACCAATGTCGTGCGTTAGGACAGCTGCCTAGGATGGTAATTCTGATTGTCGGAGCAACTGCTGCGACAAACAGCGCACGGCTTTCTTTGATATCGAAATACCGGTTCGCGCAGCAGAGCAAGAGGGATTCCATGCATGAACCCAGAAGTGGACAGGGCGTGTGCCGGGGGAGGAGCTCCCTCCTGTGCATGGAATTGTGAGAGAGAAAGTAAGGGAGATAGGTAAGTTCTAAAGTTCTAACTTTACCAGTTTCCCTGGAGAGGCGACTCCATTTGCCTTCACTGTGAAGCTTGACGTAGTCCACCAGGATCTTGTCTTCCGCAGCCGTCCACGCTCCTTTGTTCAGCCCGTCCTTGTCGCACCTCGGGCTCCTCCCCATCTTCTTGTTTGCTTTCTCTCTCTCTCTCTCTCTCTCTCTTGAATTCTTGAATGCACCTGGAGGAGAGGAGAGAAGAGAGAGAGAGAGAAAGGGTTCGAATGGGGAAGTGACGATGGAGCTTTGGGATTGCGGGCGCACCACCCTGAATTTAAAAGGCAAGGAGGAAGAGAAGGTCGGGTTGGATTGGAATCCATGGTTTTAGAAAATGTTGGTCCTTTTTTAAATTAAACATCTGTTGTGATAATTTGTAAAATAAAACCTCGTTGGGGGGACCCCCGTTCCGGTCCACGACAAGCGTCGCGTGAATCCGATACATGTACTGAACTAAATCAATCCTGTTCGTATACCGTATTCATCTAGGAATCTTCCATGGGCCAGACGCATCGGCGGGGGCTCCCGGAATGGGTTCGGCTCCCCGTGTTATGAAGGCGAGCGCAGATCACTCGTTCAAAATTTTGGATCCCGTTTTATTCGCGAGACATTTCGCCGGATAAAGACGTATCGACGTGATAACGGGTTTTCGGTCATACAAAAATAACCAAACATTCCGAAATCGCGTTAGCCTTGGATTTATTAATTTATTGTCGTAATTATAGTTATTATTACTCTGATTTTTGTGATTATTATTATTGTTACATGTGGCGGGTTGGGGCAAGTTGGAGCAAGTATTGACCGTGAGAAAGGTAATTTGACAGTCCACATTATTTTAACTCCGACGGCTCTGCGATTGCAACTGCCCAAAAACGCTTTTGACCTTAATGAAGGCTTTGCGTGCTCCCGTAGGTAACCGGACTCTCAGACCAATTTGAATCGTTATAGCAGACCAAGCGAGATCAAGCACGAAGAACTTACGACAAACGATCATGTTCTTGTAATGACCACAGGATTGAAACAAATCGCGTTGGTAATATAGGTCTAGTTTGAATGCAACGTGGCTCTAGAGTCAGGATCGCGGGCGCAGGCCGGAACCCCGAACGAACGAGCGGCTCGCCGATCGTATCGCCCGATCCGTGATGGGGATCGAGCCGTGCTTTGGGGTCGTGTCGGAAATCGGATCCTAGTAAAGAACGGAAAGATACGCGTGCGGCGCATGCCGAAGCTTGAAGGGGAGCGGCACAAAGACTTACCTGTTTTTTTTTTGTAACTCGTAGACCTATTGCTCGCGCCATTTGGGATTCTCATTTTGGTCCAACCGGCCATGGAAGCTTTTACTCGGATGGGCCGCTCTTGGCTCAGTGAATGTCGCTTATTCTGGCATTCATCAATGGTGGTATATAGTTGATTTATGTACCAATGAAGATCTTTATACTTAATAGCAGGTTGGTTACACCTACAACCGAAATGGAAACCGAGCATTTCGCAGTTCAAAAATGCCGAACCTCGTCTCAAATCATCATTTGTTAGGACTACTTCCTAACTTTTACTTAAAAAAGATCTTCTTAATTCTCGAATAATGCGCTCCCATGCATCACCGTAGGAATTGGTTCAAGCTGCAGGGTACTTATCCATAATTTTTCGCGACTGCATCACACATATTTTACACACACACAAAAAAAACAAAATGAGGAAATTATGTGAAATTTCGATATGTCGGCGTCCTAATGTTTTTGAAAAGTTGTAAGTGTCTAGAATTAAATAAAAATCAGAGCATAAATGATAAATCCCTAAAATTCTAGAGCATGTCATACGGGGAAAGGTTACCTCGTGTACGTGGTTACTTTATTTTGTCGAGGCTGCATCCCCCACGCGTCCAATTATTACACTTGTTGTGCACATGTTCACTCCTTTTCAGCCTCGTCATGAGTAGTGCGGACCACTTTTTGGGATTGTACAGATGAGATTACTTGCTATTTGATAATTAGTTGGTTGGTCCTTCGCTTATCAAAATATAAAAGGAGAATTCCCGGACTCAAATTCTCTTTATTCGGTTTCGAAATTCAAACGATAGACTGCAAGAAAATCTGATTCGTCAAAGCATCAAGAACCACATGTTTAGCGTGAATGCGCCCATCAAAGTCCACATGTCGTTCCCAATCTGGGGTGTTAAATCATCCCGCGTCAGCTTGCTTATGGGGTTTATATGTTCCGCGTTAAGTCTTTTTGGATTAATCATTTTGACATGATATAAAGCTCCAATGCTGTCTGATCCGACTTCCACGTGAAAAGAAGCTGTCAAAATATCCGGCGCTACCTCCGAGGAGTGGGACGACCCCCACTATTTTAAGGCATATTTTCATGTGGGGGTGTTCCTCCGCTGTGGAAAACCATAGAGACGGACCTACATTTTCACCGTCTTGGACCAATCAATATACCTACGCAATTGAATCCATGTTAAAGTAGGGTTTTTTACTTAAATTACTACACAATTGCCTACCCTTCCTTGGGGATCTTTCCTTCCACACTTAAACTTCAATACCTCCCTGGAAGCTTTGGAAAGTTCGCTAGCTACCCAGAAAATATGGTGGCGAAAGTCACCGCCTCCGCCTCCGGCGAACATTTGAAAGTTTGTTATTCCAAGGACCGAAAACCCGATGGCCAGCTCCACCTGACGGCACGTATCTGGCGTCGAACATTAAGTACGTCTTCATGAAGAAGCATGGAAGAAGAAGAAGAGGAGAAGAAAGCAAAGTAGGGGCGAACTCGAGGATAAACGTTCTGTGTTGTCGGAAAGGAATGTCGATTCTTGTTATCGGGGCCGGAGCGGCTGTTGGCCCCCGGTTACGATTGCAAGTCGAAGGAAAGAACTTTTAGGATCGAGATTTCTTTTCGGGGCCTACTTTACTTATGCCGAATACAGCATGTTAGAGTCACGCTATCGGGAGACAACATTGTCTCGTAAGCGCCGTTAATACAATGCTACGGAAAAATTATCAAAAAAGTCTTAAACCTATTTCAATTGTGCCAATTTAGTCATAAATCTTTTTTTTTTTTGTTAATTTAATCCTAAGCCTTTTGACGTTGTGCCAATTCAACATGTGTGGCCAATTTTGGCGAGAAACGATAACATGGATGCCGACCGTTCTACATGGTATAGCCGGCGTTAACGTAGTTATATTTTAATAACGTTTTGAATCTTATCAAAAACATTTCTTCTTTTCATTTTTCTTTTCGTTTCTTTTCTTTACTTTTTCTTTTTTTTTTTTTTTCCTTGGCTTAGGGCCGGGACTCCCTTGCCGGCACAGGGCAAGGGTGTCGCGGCCCTCACCGGGTTCTCAGTTACGTGGTAACCGGTCGTGTCGATCTCAACTTCTCTTCTCGGTCATGCATACAAGACGAGTGTGTCGATTTCATATTAGGCTGCCGAACATAACACATGTAGAGTTTTTTCCTTGATGCTACGCATGCAATTATGCAATCCTGCGCCTGAGACCCCTTGCAAATTAGTCATTGGAGACAAGACAACCTCGATAATAAGTCGTCCCAAGTTCACGTGTCATTGAAGGCATTTATCATAACCATTGCTCGGGGCGTGTTGGTTTCTGTATTCGTTAACGGCCGACATGTTCTTATTGTTTTAAAATATTCAAATATTAAGACACGCCCGTATCTAATAGTTTAAACCTTTTGAGCAGTTGGCAGTGGTCATGTCTCACTTATAATAACACTATTTGCATGTAGAAGACAAGTACGTAAGTTTCCACCGTACTGTTGAGAGGCAATCTACATGCGCTATATTATCATTCATTCCTAGTTGGAGGAAGCGCCTTTGATTAGCACATTTACAAATTGTAGGGACATTCATGAATTATAGGCATCGCTTACATGCAAACTTGACTAAAATTAAAAGTGGGTAATGTCCACAGTTTGTAACGAACCAATCAGATGCATGGTCGGAAGAAATTATATGGGCTAGCCACTGCACGAGTGGAATACTTACTTTGTCGAATAGAAAGGCCAACACGAGAGCGAGGCAAGCTGGGAACGGGATGAACATGCAACGCGAAGACCAAGCCGGAGATTAGCGGATGTTCTCGCGGAGCGGACTCTCAACGAGGCAATTGAGACTATTCGAAAGTCCGATTTATGTCAGATCCACCCGGAGGTCGATTTCTGTATCGGCCGTAATTAACGTTATTTTCTCATAATGTTGGGATTTGCGTAACATGCATAGGCAAATAAATCATAAATGCAGCGGAAGTAAATAAAAACCTATACACGTATCTCCAGAGGTGTAGTTCATGCGTTTCAATCGAAAATCATATTAAACGAAAGAGGATTAACGAGTTACCTCTTGAAGCGTGCTTGAAACGAAAAAGGTTCGGACGTTCTATCCGAGCCCCACAAGTGTTGAGCCTCTAGTTCGGACACACCACCAATCACAAAGACGAACGGAAGAACGAACACGCGAAAGTTACCACCTTAATTGTGCTAGCAATTCGTGGCAACAAATTCTCCGCACGCTTGATTCTCGGTCACTGCAAGAACGTAAGGGTGCGTATGGTAACGTTTACGTTCCCGGAACAACTTTTGGAACAGAAACACTTTTTTCTGTTTCTGTTTCCGGCTACGATTTTTGGGAACAGAAACGCGTTTGGTAACTATAAAAAAAAAATGTGTTCAAAAGCTTTGATAAAAAGTCGTCGTCTTTGAAAATGTGAAGGAGTAGTCCAGGAACAGAGGGTTGCAAAAAGTGTTCCTCTTGCGTCATAAAATGTGTTCAAAAGCTTTGATAAAAGTGTTACGGGAACAAAGAAACAAGTATTTTTTGTTTCTCGTTTCTGCTCCAAAAGTGTTCCCATTTCTGAAAAGTGTTCCCGGAACACTTTGGGAACACTTTTTTACCATACACGTTTCTGTTCCCAAAGTGTTCCCGGAACACTTTGGGAACAGAAACACTTTTCCTGGAGCGTTACCATACGCACCCTAAATGTCAAGAGAGTTTTTTTTTTTTTTCTCTCACACTCTCGTCTTTTTCCTCTCAATGCACACACACTAATGACGAGAGAAAAACTGTTTTTGTGACGCTTTCTTTTAATCAAAAGAAACGCACGATCAGCAAGCAGTTGCCGATCATGCATGTGCACGATCAGCAACCGCTTGCTGATCGTGCAAGTGTGTTGCACGGTCAACTTCTTGACCGTGCAGCACACGGCATAAACAAATGCACACGGTCAACTTCTTGACCGTGTGCATTAACCAATTTTTTTTTTTTTATCTTTTAAAAATTTGTTTCCTAGTTTTATATATAAACATATATCATATATATATTTATATAATAAAACAAAACAAAAGATAAATGATATGTGTGCAAATCCGGCACAACAATTTTGTGTCGATTTAGGACATACGTGTGCATCATATGCAATTGCGCCTATGACCAAAAATAAAATTGAAATTAAATCACATTTAATTTAATTTTAGCCCGACTAAAATCGGTATATCGTAATTGCAAACATATTTGCAATATTGTCTTTCCGTTCATCGTCGTCATGTATTGATTAAGGTGTGTGACATTCATAGGTTCATTACTTGGCTGGCAATAAGACATGCACTAACACTTTAGTACTTCCAAGAGAATTGATTGTCCCGATCAACCTCTAGGTCCTACAAGCCATGAGTGACATCTAGCAATATGTCATGGCTACCCAGACAGTGTGAATGCTTTAAGAACATAATGAACCCGTCGGCTTTAGTTACAGTGTAATTCAATCCCTCTGTCTGACTATATCCCGATCGAACAAAGGCCATGGAATATTTGTCAAGCCACCAATTCGATCATTTGCACAAATTTAATCGACATGCATTTATACGAGACATAAACATTTTATTCTCGAATACAACCCCGGCCGAGGATTTCAATGCATTGTCATAATTAAATCGCATAGGATATCATACCTTGAATATAACAAGGAGATAGATTCCATTTTGCACACACGTGTGACTTCGTATGTGTATGAACTATAACCATCAAGTACAGAGACGGATCGACGAACCATCAATATGCGTCCTTGTGAACCATAGCCATCCAACACACAAGTCAACATTGTGCCTCGGGTCTAAGGATTATTTATACAATACCAAAGCATGAACGATTAGACATTGACCACGCTAAAAGCTTCCATGTCGCTAATCGGTCAATGCGTGTCACGTTCAGTGAACTTGTCCAATACAAGCACTTGTGTTCTAACTCGGGCATCGCAATACCCAATGACTTGTGACTCGTCATTCCCTTAAGCATCCAATGCTCAATGGTGAAGTTAAGAACACACCGGTCTCAACAGGATCATTGATATCCATTCAATGATCCATCAATAGGGAACAGTTTAAAGATTCGGTTTAACTGTGAACCTGTCACACATATTCTCAACGTCTCAAGAATAGGTCCAGCCACAACCGATCTTGTGGAATTTATTCATATAAGTAAATAATTGGACAAATGAATAAATACGTCTTTTCCATTAATTAAATAATAAATTGAAAATACAACTGAAATCCCTAATATGTAACTATTACATAGTCGCTTTAGGGCATATCTCTAACACATAATCCCCTTACAAGGTGCCATAACACATAAAAACTGCAACGGTTCGCGATTAACGCGTCCCGATGGCCGCCGCCTCCCTTAGATTGTCGGAACGTAGAGCAAACCCTTCGTTGTCGAACGG